>NC_090238.1:7782500-8082500 GCF_024489055.1 Chanodichthys erythropterus | reverse complement strand
ACCGAGCCAGCCGCTCCAGCCGACGCCGCCAAGCCCTCAGCTCCAGTCTCAGCCGCCGAGCCCTCCGCTCCAGTCTCAGCCGCCGAGCCCTCCGCTCCAGTCTCAGCCGCCGAGCCATCGCCATGCTCCTCCACCCACATGTGCACGATGTTTTTGGGACTCCCTATGACTATCCAAAACCTCCCCAAGTATTTTTTTGGGGGGGGCCAAGTACCCATGGGTGGGGGACATGTGAGGGACACACATGTGGGTGGGTCTTTACCATGGCCGCCCAAGGCTCCTGACCCGCCATGGTTGCCCACTGCACCTGACCCGCCATGGTTGCCCACTGCACCTGACCCGCCGTGGCTGCCCACTGCTCCTGACCCGCCGTGGCTGCCCACTGCTCCTGACCCGCCGTGGCTTCCCACTGCTTCTGACCCGCCGTGGCTGCCCACTGCTCCTGACCCGCCGTGGCTGCCCACTGCTCCTGACCCGCCATGGCTCATGGATCCGCCCTGGAGACCTCCACTCCTACCCATGCCTCTCCCTGCACCGGCATGAGGTCTCCAGGGCGCCCACCCCCCCTCCCCGGTGTTCCATCTACGGTGCGAGGTCGCGCCTACTGGGAGGGGGAGGTACTGTCACAGTTCCCGTGTTCCCCGGACTCCATTTCCCACAGTCCTCCTGTTCTCCACACCTGCACTCACTTCCCTCGTCATCTCCCCATCATCACTTATCGTCATCACCTGGACTTCCTCGTTTGCACTCCCTTTATATATGGACTCACTCCCTTCACTCCTTGTCTGTTCTAAATGTTATTTGATGTGTTGGATGTTGTTTCTAGCTCCTTTATGTTAATAAAGACCCATTTATTGTGGAAGTCCGTGAACACCTCTTCTCTGCAACATCGACACATAACAGTTGCTTGCTCATAGTGTCTGCATTAGAGCACTCTCTAAATTTGGATTCCAGTACAGGGCTTGCATTCGCGTCTAAACCTCTCTTTTAATCTGCGAATCATCAAACAAAGCCTGTTGTTTTCTACAGTCTATGGTTTTTAAGAAGGGTGTTTACAGTTTGCATAAAGGAGTAAAATACAAGCATATAACAGTAGTGCTACATATTAAGTTTATGCAGCATCTGTTAAATTACTGCGACTAAGCATAGTGGACATGCGATGTTCGGTGATGGGCTTTTTTTATGTATAGATATTTACTGTGGCTCAACTATTCAACACCTTTCCAATGGGCTGATATTTTCATTAAACCGTTTTTTTTAAACCGTTTTTTTCAGCTGGTTTCAGCTGAATGAATGTTGGACACATGTTATCATCTGTCCAAATGACCTCCACATTTACAATAGGGTTATAGAGGGTTTGTTGTGATTCTGTTTTAATGGTCAGTGATTTGCTAGTGTATTGCAATTTTGTGCTCTCCCTGATTATAAAATGGGAGGTAGTCCCTAGAAGCTGCTGCTGTTCCCTGTTTGAATTTATTATGGAGCTCATGTTAAGGACAGGGAATTTTAGAACATTGATTGGCAGAAAAAGCCTGGGAGGATAGCCTTGTATGGTCTGTTTGGGGGGAGGGATTTTCTGCTGCTCTCCCAGTTAAAAAATGGGAGGTTGTCCCCAGAAGCTGCTGCTGTTCCCGGTCTTGGCTTTCATGGAGCTCATGAAAGGACGGGGAATTTAGAACAGAGTCATACTGCCAAATTGTAACTTTAGCAAATATGCCAATAAAAAAAAATTGACTATATTTTGTCTCTTGTAATTTTTGACTTAAGTGGTCCTGACTGAAGTACAACACAAATTCTGTCTCTTTGCTCTGATTTGCTCTTGTGCTGGTCTGTCATATTACGCACACCTGACAGCATTTACAAAGAACCAAGAAAAAAATGTTTGAAAAAACATTTAAAATCTGGACATTATGTATTATTCATATAATATATTCATGTTATTATTATATGAATCGACAGTTAATAAAATCATGGTAACACTTTATTTTAGGGTTTTATTTAGGGTCTTTAGGACTAGTTGCTTATTAGCATGCATATTAATAGAATATTGGCTATTTATTAGTACTTATTAAGCACATATTAATGCCTTATTCTGCACGACCTTATTCTACATTCTTAATCCTACCCAGTACCTAAGCTTAAAGCTGCAGTCCGCGATTTTTTTCCTCTTTGTTGCCATCTCTTGTTTCAAACCTGCAATTGCAGTCATATGCGGAACAGTTATCTGTACGTGCGTTGTGCCTCGGCACAGCTCGTCAGCGTGGATTAATCAAATGCTTGCTGTCAGTCACCGCACCGGTGTGGATACTGTACTTCAGATTCTGCGTCTTGAAAGTATGACCAATATAAGAATTTTCACTGGAAAATATCATTTACATTTACATTTATTCATTTGGCAGACGCTTTTATCCAAAGCGACTTACAAGTGAGGAATACAACAAGCGAGTCGTCATGACGAGGCAAATAGACAAGAAGTGCTCATAATACAAGTTATAGGCAGTGCTCAGATTATCCTAAGATACAATAGAGAGGGATTAGAGGAAGTGAAAGGATAGGAATAAGAAGTTTGTTTTTTTTTTTTAAGATGAGGTTAAGTGCTCACGAAAGAGATGGGTTTTCAGCTGTCTTTTGAATATTGTCAGGGATTCCGCATTCCGGATGGAGGCAGGAAGATCATTCCACCAGCAAGGAACAGTGAATGAGAATGTTCTGGAAAGTGATTTTGTGCCTCTCTGTGATGGTACCACAAGCCTTTGCTCCTTTAATGAGCGCAGGTTTCTGGTAGGAGTGTAGACTCGTAAGAGTGAGTGGAAGTAGGAGGGTGCTGAGCCTGTGGTAGATCTGTAAGCAAGCGCCAACGCCTTGAATTTAATGCGAGCAGTAAGTGGTAGCCAGTGAAGAGAGATGAAGAGAGGCGTGACGTGGGCTCTTTTGGGCTCGTTGAAGACGAGACGTGCTGCTGCATTCTGAATCATTTGTAGAGGCTTGATTGTGCATGATGGCAGTCCAGCCAGAAGTACATTGCAGTAATCAAGCCTAGAAATGACCAGGGCCTGGACCAGAAGTTGTTGCATGTTCTGTTAGAAAGGGCCTGATTTTCCTGATGTTGTAAAGTGCAAATCTGCATGACCGAACTGTCTTCGCAATGTGGTCTATGAAAGTCAGTTGATCATCAAGGATTACTCCAAGATTTCTGGCCAAATTTGATAGGGTAATTGAGAATGTACCTAGCTGGATGCTGAAATCGTGATTTAGAGTCGGATTGGCAGGGAAGACGAGAAGCTCAGTCTTAGCCAGGTTGAGCTGTAGATGATGTTCTTTCATCCATGCTGAGATGTCCGCCAGACATCTTGAGATTCGTGCAGCTACTGTGGGATCATCTGGTTGGAATGAAAGGAAGAGTTGTGCGTTATCAGCATAGCAATGGTAGGAGAAACCATGTGCCTGAATGATGGGACCAAGTGATGTAGTGTAAATGGAGAAGAGGAGAGGTCCAAGAACTGAGCCCTGAGGAACACCCGTGGTCAGTTGATGAGCTTTGGATACCTCCCCTCTCCAGGCAACCCTGAAAGACCTTCCTGTGAGATAGGATTCAAACCAGAGAAGTGGAGTACCTGTGATGCCCAGTGATGAGAGGGTGGACAGGAGGATCTGATGATTCACCATGTCAAAGGCAGCAGATAGATCGAGCAGAATGAGAACTGATGATTTGGAATCCGCAGGGATTCAGTGACCGACAGCAGTGCAGTCTCAGTCGAGTGGCCACTCTTGAAACCAGATTTATTGACATCCAATTGGTTGCTCTGTGAGAGGAAAGATGACACCTGGTTGAAAACATCTCGTTCAAGTGTTTTTCCTATGAATGGTAGGAGAGAAACCGGTCTGTAGCTGTCTACAAGAGATGTGTTTAATGTGGGTTTCTTAAGCAGTGGGGTTACCCGAGCCTGCTTGAATGTGTTAGGGAAAGTGCCAGTGTGGAGAGATGTGTTGATGATGTGTATCAGTGCTTGTAAAAGTGTGGGAGTGATGGCTTGTAGAAGGTGTGTGGGGATGGGATCTAGAGGGCAGGTAGTAGGATGACTGGAGAGGAGAAGTTTGGATACTTCTGTCTCAGTGAGGGGGGAGAATGAAGAGAGGAGGTGTGTGACTGTGTATGTGGTTGGTCTGAGTTCCTGTGTGTGTGGAGCGGAGAACTGACTGCTGATGGTAGATGTTTTGTCAGTGAAAAATGTAGCAAAATTATCAGCAGTAAGGGATGAGGTGGGTGGTGGTGGAGGGGGACAGAGGAGAGAGTTGAATGTTTTGAAAAGTGTGCGTGTGTTTGAAGCGCTGTTGATTTTGTGGAAATAGGAGGATTTAGCAGCATGAATTTCAGCAGAAAAGGATGAGAGCAGAGACTGATAGCTACTTAGGTCAAAATTGGTCTTTTGATTTGTGCCACTTCCTCTCTGCAGCCCTGAGTTTGGTCCGATGTTCACTAAGAACATCAGATAACTAGGGATTAGAGGGAGTGGCACGTGCAGGCCTGGATGACAGAGGACAGATACTATCTAGAGAAGAAGTTAATGTGGAACATAAAGTGTCTGTTGCTGTATTCACATCCAGAGATGAGAATTGTGAGGGTGAGGGAAGGGAGGATGATATTGGTGGGGAACAAATGGGGAGTTGAAGATTAAAAGAAACGTGCAGAGGTTTTACCAGAATGTTGTTGGTGATGCAGTTGCGTGTGTAAATGAGATCAAGTTGGTTGCCAGATTTGTGTGTACTTGTGGTGATGAGCCGATTAAGATGGAATGAGGTTAGAAGAGAGTGGAAGTCTGAAGCATAAGGCTTCTCTAGATGAATGGTGAAATCGCCAAAAACTACAAGTGGGCTACCATCCTCTGGGAATGAGGACAGCAGCATGTCCAGTTCCTCTACAAAGGTACCCAGTTGGCCTGGGGGGTGATAAATTACTACAATATGAATTTTGACAGGAATTGACATTGTAATAGCATGAAACTCAAATGAATTGTAGTTGCAAAGAGAGGAATGAGTTGAGTATTTCCAATTGTCAGAAATGAGAAGACCTGTGCCCCCACCCCTCCCAGATTGGCGAGGGGTATGAGCGAAAGTGAAGTTGTTAGAGAGAGCAGCAGGGGTTGCTGAGTCCTCTGGACGAATCCAGGTCTCAGTCAAGCCCAAGATATTAAGAGAAGAATTAGTAGCAAAGGCTGGAATGAAGTCAGCTTTGTTAACTGCTGACTGACAATTCCATAGACCCACAGAGACAGAGAGAGGAGTATTAGTGTTAGAAGAGCAGTAAATAGACCGCAGGTTAGAAGCATTGCGCTGCCTTTTACGTGGGTTAGTGGAGCGTTGCCGAGAGACAACAGGAATGAGTTGAAAGCACATGCTGAGGAAGAAGGAAAAGTGTGAAAGGAGGGAAGAAACTTAAGTGCCTACCGGTTTCGTTGCTCGGTGGAGTCGCGCAGGTAGAGTCGCAGGTCTTTACCCGAGTCGGTCGAACACAAGGAGGCTAAACGCTCCCGCTGACGCTTCCGCAACAGCACGCACACACAATATACTGCTTATTAACACGTGATTGAAACGAGCTAGGCCCGCCTTGCAAATCAGCACTGCAAAAGCCTAAACCCGTGAATGGCTGAAAACCGAAACTAACTAAAGCTTAAGTGCGGGCAATAACACCAATAAAGTCTGCAAACGCGGCTGTTATTCTAAACAAGTACAATTTAAAATACAATTATAGTCGAGGTAGGAAATAGGACAAACACAGATACAAATTAAATCCTTCCTAGCAGCAAAGAACTTCCTAGCAGCAAAGGATCACGCCAAACCGTTCAAATTATCATTACTGTTATACTTTGTTCTCAAATCGTTAATGTTAACAGCATCAGCATTACTATGACTATGTGTATATTAGCGTTACCTGTAGATATCAATTTCTTTAGCCACTCCACAGTCCAAAGTCTTTTGCTTTTTGGCTACGGGTGAATCTCCAGTTGTCACTGATGATTGTCAATAGTTTAATTATTTCAGCTGCTGTGAGAACAGGCTATAAATGATCCGCTACCAGCTGCATCCTCACGTGATAAAACCGACTTGCCTGGACTCCTTTCTGTTTATGGACGTGACGTAATGACGCACAGAGGAACTGCTGCATGCTCAAATTTCCTGCGGAAATCCACCATGTCGCTCTTATTATAAACAGGGTTTCCGCGGGGTCTTAAAAAGTCTTAAAAAGTCTAAAATTCTGAACTTTAAATTTAAGGCCTTAAAAAGTCTTAAAAACGGCCAGATTTTCATCCGAGGTCTTAAATTTCATTTAGTCAGGTCTTAAATTTTTTTTACCCATTTCCAGAAACGCTACCTGCTGAAAGTTATTACAAAGTAGCATAAAAGTAGCGAGTCGTAGTTCTTTCTGGGGTATATTGGTGTTGGTATACACGTTGATAAAACTACAAATCCCGTGATAAATGCAATACCTGCCCGCGAAATACGTCTGCGTCTCCTCAGAGTTTGTTAAAGTTCGGCTACGTGTGGAAAATGGGAGTGTACTTTCAACGAGACATGGCTAGATCACAGCGATTTCTGCTGTTGGTTACAAGCGGTACCCAGCTCCAGGTACGAGGCTCACTGCAAACTTTGAAAAAAAAAAATCAGTTAGAGAGTCTGGGTGTGAAGCGGTGTAAAGGCGCTGGAGTCACACGCCAGAGCGGAGAAACACAAGCTAGCCGCAAAATCCCTTCAGCGGACTCGGCCAATTAGCCTCACCACTGCCGTCGTCCTCCTCAATGCCTGGTCCCTCCGGTCTCCAGCGCAATATCACAGCTCCGTCGAACAACCTTCGGGGTACTTTTGGAGCAACTGACACATCGAAAGCCGAGGTGATTTGTATACTACACACGGTGACTAAACAAACACCACTCATTTAATAGCAAAAAGTGAGATTAGCGATCTCTTCCAAGTGATGTTCCCTGATTCAGTAAGGTTAATCGCGAAGCCGTTCTCTTGCGGGCCCAACAAGATCGCTTATGGCGAGATTTGGATTGGGGGAGTTTATAAAGAGGGAATTGATTCGTACTCTTACCGGGCCGTATGTCGTAAAGTTCAATGAAAGCCAAAATCAGACCACCAGGACCATTGTTCTAGAACAATGGAGTTGTTAAGTCGAGGTACCTGGGCTCACAGTTCATGGGACAGTGGGACACACACACACACACACACACACACACACACATATACATATAAGATAATCCATGTTAGATAGATACTCTAATTATCCCAAGGTAAGTATCTATCTATCTAAAATGGATTATCTGGTGTGTGTGTGTGTGTGTGTGTGTGTGTGTGTGTATGTGCTACATTGGTTGTTACATGGGTTGGAGTAGCCTGTTCAATCTTTATTAGGCTATTAATATGCTGTTTTGTAATGTAAATAAATATGAGATGAAATCTATTCTATTTGAGGTCAAGTTTGTTTTAGCCTATTTTCATTTTGGGCCTAAGGTTTTGGGCATTTGGCACATTGATGTGTGTGGAAGGTTACTAATGTGATTGCTTTATCTGTAAATTAAATTAATGGTTTTTCAATTAATGAAATCATTGAAATAAAATTAATTTTTTCAGAATTTCTTTGATTTGAATATTTTTTGGTAATTCGTCGTGTAGGTCTTAAATTTCAATCTTTATGGTCTTAAAATGTCTTAAAAAGGTCTTCAATTTGACTTACTGAAACCTGCATAAACCCTGATAAAACATTATTACAAGCTTACTGTTGTGAATCGAGCTAAGATAATGAGATAGTTTTGAACACTAGCTGGTTATGTACTTGCTCAAAAATTGATTTTGAATAATTTTTAACCAAAAAAGTTAGACTGCAGCTTTAAAATTAGGAGTTTATTGTAGTTAATAGTTTGTATGTGTTCCCTATACTAAAGTGTTACCATATCATTGCATTTAAATTAATATAAGTAGGGTTTGATCCAGGATTTGATCACAAACTCTAGATCAAATCTGAATTGGCAAAGACTGTTCATACCAAGTGCTGTGATCCCGCTGAACCTGATCAAAACCAGGTTGGATTTGTATGGTTTTGTCAACTCTAAACCTACTGTTTGTTCTGCTAGCTTCATGCAATAGGCCTCTGAATACTTACAGCAAAAACCAGCAAGACACATCTATAGATGAGGTCATGTGACTTCTTGCATTCTTTCTAAACAACTTTACAATGGTTTCTGGCCCAGTGTGCAAGTTTGTTACTGAATTACATTGTTTATTTTTCAGTTAAACACACAGGGTCTGATGGAACAACAACAGTTAATTTATCCATGTTAAGTGTTCACTTCTGCATCTGTTTGTGGAGTGCCGTCACCTCAGAGCGCCTGACGTTGGCACTTCTTCAGCAATATTGTTTCCAAAGAATCATAAATCAGTGCATCGTTGTTGCGTGATGTTGCCGCACACCGCTGAGGATTCATTAACACTGTGGTTTATTCCATTGGGAGATCTTCGGTCTGGAGAAACCCACTCAGGACCTGTTAACTTCCCAACAAAATACCTCTGGTATTAAACCTCCATGATATTAATAGTCTCTTTCCTGGATTTCTTTTGGTGATCAATCATAGTTCTTCCTCATTGACCTTAACCCCTCTTGGTTACTGGTGCTCGCTCACATGAGCTTTACATGAGGAGAATGTGTTAAATTACAATTTTTTTAAATTGTATATTTAAGTAATTTTGGTACAATTTAAGTTGCTTTGATCCAAATACACACAACTTGTATCTATTTCAAGGTAAGGTTTAAGTTTAGTGGAGGTCAGTTAAGATTTTTGGTGATAACAGTTAGTCTTGTGTGTTAAATGGACTTAGCCTGTCCTATATTTATAATTAAAAAGGGCAAAGGCAAATAAAACAAAAAACAGGCACAAACCAACATGTGTAGACATCAAGAATGGGTGCTCATATCCTCTGAATGTAGAGGAATGTAGTAATGTCCAGTAATAATGGATTGACGTATGAAGTGTCATTTGTAGTTACATTTATTTCAAATTGTTTATTATTTTAATCATATTTTAGCTTTATTGTGGTCCAATTAAATAGTCCCTTGGCAAATTTGTAAAGCTATATATAGTGGGCTCCAAAACTTTGAGGCCACTATTGAAAATGCCTTTTTGCCACAAATTTTAATTCGAAATGATATTATCAGTAATAATAATTTAAGTGATAAGCTTAATAGAAGCAAGAAAATCTGATTATAAGTTATTAATGTCACTAAATTCACCTTTAATTTGATTGGTCACCTATAAAGTGCAGAATCTGAAAACATTCCTTTTTTTCCTTTTTTTTTTTTTTTCTTGATGTTTCATCGTCTCAATTTTTTTAGTTATTAGAATTTAATGTGGTCTCAGACTTATAGACCCCACTGTGTATTCCATGTAAACAATTGAAATTATAACAACTGCATGTACAATAACAATAAGACAAATAATTATAAAACATTGGATTAAAATAGCTTTAATTGGAGTATATCATGCCACACTTAAGGAAATTGCTGACATTAATTTGACATGTCTTTAGTATACACACATCAAGTATTGTTATTGGTGGGATTTTAACATGCACATCTTCATTTAAGCTGAAAACTTAGTTCTCTTTGTAAAATTTCTCAACATTTAAATCTAATTAGTGGGTTTTTCCGAGAGTAGCAGAAGTGTGTGTGTGTGTGTGTGTGTGTGTGTGTGTGTGTGTGTCTGCCCAAGGACACTTGAACTCCACTGAGATGAAGAGAGTTTGTTGTTGTGACCTTTGACCTCACTGTGAGACTGAAGGGACAGACTCCTCCTCACACCTGAGTGTCACCCTGTCATCCACTGGCTGCCGGTTTCTCATGCGTGAAACGGATCACCAGCAGCGTGCCTGAGGCCTGTTGCGCGAAGCCGATTTCAGTTGCTAGCCAGGCAAGTTTCAGAGTGGTTTGAGCAAGCTTTGGCTTTTCAGGCTCAAGAAGGTCGATTGATTTTTAGCTGTGTTCATCACCATGGTAACTTGCACTACACAGATAACCTGCTCGGAGATCGCAAACCAAAACTGGACCAATCAGCTGTGAGCAAAGTGACATACATGTGATACAATAAAGCCACTCCCTCTGTATCTCTTGCTCCAAATTAAAGCATATTATAGTGAAATAATTTTAGAAACAAATCTTTTGCTGCTAGTTATTTATTATATTTACATTATGTGAATGATTAATTATGGATTATTCATTTAATATATTCATATAATTATTATATGAATATATTTAATGAATATATGAATATATTAATCGACAATTAATAAAAACATTGCATTTAAATTAATACAAGTAGGGTTTGATCCAGTGTTAATCACACTCTAAAAAATAAAACATTGGCTCAACAAAAAAAATGTATGTTAACGTTTTCCACTAGAATTTTTAACTTAAGCCAATTGGGAGGATTACATTAATTCAAAGCAATATTTTGAGTTGATCCAACATAAGTTAGGTGAAGACTTTTTTTTTTTTTTTTTTTTTTTTTTTGCCACTATAAAAACACATTTCTAAGTAAGATGAGCTTAATAATTGTCAACATGAATGCAACTATTTAAGTTGATCCAACATAATGTTTTAAGTAAGGTGAAGACACTTTTTGGACACAATAAAACGCATGAACATGAACTTACCAAGCACCGCTTGTCACTATGATGGTAAATCTCCAAAAACCCACATTTGTTATGATACAGACGGCATGGAGACAGAGGTAAAAGCAAGTATGGTGGTTTATTTGAGAAACAGCAATGAGCAGGTGAGTAAATGGAAGATGGAGAGTTCAAATGAGATGATAGAAGTTTGATACTGTCCTTGTGATTGCAGATGGAGGTAGAAGTCGAGGAGATGGAGAATGGTTGACGAGGAACACTCACACACACGGAAGGAGGAACACAGGAGGGGAACTGAAGACGATGGGGCGATAGGGATCGCTGGTAGCAGGAGTCCTTGAGGTTCGCGTACATGAGTCTGTACAACAAACGAGACCGGACAACTGGTGTGTGTGTGTGAGTGTGGGTTAAATAGTGCTGGTGATAAAGTGGCTGATGAGGTGCAGGTGGCGATGATTAGAATTCCGGTGATTGAGTGCATGGGTATTGACGGGAGGTGGAGCCTGACGTGTCTGTGACAACATTAACAGAAACTCTTCTAAATTAGCATAACAAAACATTAATTACTGATAAATCTCCCTTACCATTAATCTTGTGCAAAAAACATTATATAACACTTAATTTTAGCATTTACTCTCCCTCTCAAGTGCCATGGGAAAAGCATGATGGGAAATATAAATCCCAGCCCAGTTTCACTTAAGTTTGTCTAAATTAAAAGACGTGTTCATACAACTCAAAACAATGAAACACGTTTACACGTCATCAGACTGTATTTTACATTAACAGAACTTAAAATTAAATACATTTTTGATTAACTGAAAATGTTAAACTATGACAAGTCATGATAGTATATCGAATCAATAGGCATAATTTGTGTCATCCAAGCTCAATAAAATAACAATTACAAGTGAAAAGTCTAAGAGCATTTCAGAACTTATTTCACAACAATATATATATATATATATATATATATATATATATATATATATATATATATATATATATATATATATATATATATATATATTTAAGTAATGACTAAAGGTCCCCTGAATTATATGGAAGTAAATCAGTAGCAAAACACGAGAGGTTGCTGATTTGAATGTGAGAACTTGTCGTATTAATATTTGTATTTGTAAACTGTAATTTACACTCACAGCCCTGATGTGAAAAGCTGAATGTTTCGATTTGCACACGCAGACAACAATCAGAACACCCGTGTTACAAAGTTGTAGTTGCAGATTAATAGTTACAAATGTGTAAAATGGCATTCACATAAACAAAATGACAGACACAAATGTGTGAGACATATTTACTTTTACACTTTACTTCAGTTTCGCTGTACAGCTTCAAGTCGCTGCTTACAACCTCTCAGATCTGGCAGTACAAGTTCAATTCCTGGTGCTTTGACTTTTGCTACTCTTTTTGCGATATTCCTGTAGCAAAACTGACTTGAGCACATGAAAGCAGAAGTGAGAGAGCAGAACGGGGATGGGGGGTGAAGGCGTTTTATTGGTCGATGCCTGAACAATGAACAACGCCGTGCGACTTGGCATGCGGAAAGAAATAATTGCATATGTATGAGACAATATTTTCATTAAAATATCATTAGTTTTAACAGGTTTTTCTATTACAGTAAAAGAGTAATAAAGTTTTGGACCACCAAAACAGCGCAATCTGCTCTATGTAGTGACGTCATTGCGTACAAAAACGTCCTATTTCATTGACTGACTCCAACAAATAAACGACTTTACTACTCAAGATAATATGAGAGGGCGCTATTTTAATTTAATTAATTTTTTTACAAAATTTTTACATTTTTGCGTAAACTCATTACATATTAAGAGAGCAAGAGAGAGGTTTCAAAGCATCAAAAGTGTCGAAAACAGTGCCATCTTGTGGCAGGTAAAATTTACAGCAGCCATAAACCTGAGATCGCAGCTCTGTTGTTTTATCCATTAAACACAAATGAAAGCCTGACAACGCTAAATGTGTTTATTTCAATAATATAATTCACATCTTAAAGTTTGGCAATAAATGAAATGGATCAACAAAAAGAATAATTATAATAATTACTAATAATACATAGCCTACTGAGTAGTTTGATGCAAGTTAATTGTGCTGTTGTGTGTTTATTGTAGCCTATATGACAGAACATATTATGATGTAATATAGGCTACAGGCTTATATATTTAAAATGTTTAGTAAATGGACTTGAACTTTCATATAGTAGTGGTCTGGGTTCAAACATTCTGACAGGCAAAGTGAAGCATTCACATGACTGGAAACAATGTGAGGCTTCGTTTTTCATTAATCACATGTTTCTTCGTTTTTCATTAATCACATGTTTTTCATTAATCACATGTTTCTAATTTTAATGAAAATCCCTGTTTTCATTAAAATTAAAATATCATTAGTTTTAACTGAGTTTTATATTACAGTAAAAGAGTAGCAAAGTCGTTTATTGGTTGGAGTCAGCCAATGAAATGGGACGTTTTTGTATGCAATGACGTCACTACATAGAGCAGATTGCGCTGTTTTGGTGGTCCAAACCTTTACTACTCTTTTACTGTAATATTAAAAACCTGTTAAAACTAATGATATTTTAATGAAAATATTGTCTCATACATATGCAATTATTTCTTTCCGCATGCCAAGTCGCACGGCGTTGTTCATTGTTCAGGCATCGACCAATAAAACGCCTTCACCCCCCCATCCCCGTTCTGCTCTCTCAACTTCTGCTTTCAAGTGCTCAAGTCAGTTTTGCTACAGGAATATCGCAAAAAGAGTAGCAAAAGTCAAAGCACCAGGAATTGAACTTGTACTGCCAGATCTGAGAGGTTGTAAGCAGCGACTTGAAGCTGTACAGCGAAACTGAAGTAAAGTGTAAAAGTAAATATGTCTCACACATTTGTGTCTGTCATTTTGTTTATGTGAATGCCATTTTACACATTTGTAACTATTAATCTGCAACTACAACTTCGTAACACGGGTGTTTTGATTGTTGTCTGCGTGTGCAAATCGAAACATTCAGCTTTTCACATCAGGGCTGTGAGTGTAAATTTCAGTTTACAAATACAAATATTAATACGACAAGTTCTCACATTCAAATCAGCAACCTCTCGTGTTTTGCTACTGATTTACTTCCATAGAATTAGGTTTGATCCAGCGTTTGTGCACTCTAAAAACTGAGTTGACAGAGAATGTTTATACCGAGTGCTGTGAACCTGTTCTAAACCAGGTTGGATTTGTATAGTTTTGTCAACTGTAAACCTACTCTTGAGTATTTGTTCAGCTAGCTTCATGCAACAGGCCTCTGAACACTTACAGCAAAAACCAGCAGAGGTCATATGACTTCTTTAATTCATTCTATACAACTTTACAATGGTTTCTGGCCCATTGTGCAAGTTTATCTTATTGAAAAAAAAAAGTTTACCTTACTGAATTACATTGTTTATTCCTCAGTTAAAAACACACAGTGAGTCTGATGGAACAACAATGTTCCAAAACTTAAAGCAGCATCTGAAGCTATTTATCAACACTTTTATGATCATTTTCAAAACTTTCATTGTATGGAAACAAGCAACCTTGTGTTTCTCAGCAGTAAGGAAGTCAAACATGTTGGAACGGTATGAAAGTGAGTAAATGGTGACAGAATTGTAATTAATAATAAATAATCCATGCTAGTGTGTTTAGTAGCACACGCACAGCATGGAGAATAAGATTTATGAGTATTTTCGGTAACACTTTACATTAAGGTTCCCTTTGTAAAGGGTTTATAAAGGTGTTTGTTCATGCGTAATAAGTCATTTACAAATACATTATAAATCATTAATAATGCAGTTATAACTGCATGAATAAAAAGGGTGACTAATGCAATACCTGCTAAATAGTGAGCCGTTTTAAACTCACGTTATAAATGCTTAATAAATGTATTTATTAACACTTATTTAACTCAAAACCAGATTCCTGGTTTATTTCAAGATGCAGCAAAAATTGACTTTTTTTCACAGGCACATAGGACAAAAGTTCTCTAAACCATACAGCATGACTAGACGGTTCTTCTGATTTCCAATGTATAGCTATATATTTCTTTGCTGCTATCAGAGCCATCTTAACAAAACACAAATTTTTCCTTTTGATCAAATTGAAGGACCGATTCATTGCCTAAAAGTGAACCTTAATGTAAAATGGAAACCTGTAATGAGTTATAAACATTAATAACCTGTGAAAGTGAACCTTAACGTAAATTGAACACATGTGAACCATTTATTAATGAGTTATAAACATTAATAACCTGTGAATGTAAGCCTTAATGTAAAGTGAACACATGTGAACCATTTATTAATGAGTTATAAACATTAATAACCTGTCAAAGTGAGCCTTAATGTAAAGTGAACACATGTGAACCATTTATTAATGAGTTATAAACATTAATAACCTGTCAAAGTGAGCCTTAATGTAAAGTGAACACATGTGAACCATTTATTAATGAGTTATAAACATTAATAACCTGTGAAAGTGAACCTTAATGTAAAGTGGAAACAAGTGAACCATTTATTAATGAGTTATAAACATTAATAGTCTGTGAAAGTAACCCTTAATGTAAAGTGGAAACTTGTGAACCATTTATTCTTGAGTTATAATCATTAATAACATGTGAAAGTGAACCTTAATGTAAAGTGAATACACGTGAATCATGTATTTATTAACACACACACAGAAGATAGTATTTTTTTTCCTGGTGACATTTTACTGTTGAAATGTTAATAAGCAATTCATAATTATTCTTGATATCATGATAAAGGATATTGTAACTTTAGCATTTGGCCATCCACACAATACCTGCGCGCGACAAAATCTGGAGCACCGGAGCGGTTATTTGTTTAAGATAATTACAAACCAACACAGCGATTACACATATAATATACAAACTAACACATGTAATATAAACACTTGAAAAACATAGTCTGCATTGTCACCTCAGTTAGCTTACCCATCAAATCAGTAACGTTAAACACAAAATTTCACCTCAGAGCATGTCAGAACAGTACTGATAACTGACTTCTTCCCATGTGTTACGGTTTGGTGTTGCAGAGATGAGGCATCAATGGAAATCCACAATAGTTAAGTATTTATTAATATAACGAAGGAGATCAACAGAACCAAACACATCAATATAACATTTAGAACGGACAAGGAGTGAAGGGAGTGAGTCCAATATAAAGGGTGTGCTGACAATCAGGAACAGGTGCAGGCAATCCGTGATGAGGAGGAGAAGACGAAGGAAGTGAGTGCAGGTGTGGAAACACTAGGATCATGGGAAATGGAGTTCTGGGGACAAGGGATCCGTGACAGTACCTCCCCCTCCCGGTAGGTGCGACCACGCGCCGTAGATGGAACACCGGGGAGGGGAGGTGGGCGCCCTGGAGACCTCATGCCGGTGCAGGGAGAGGCATGGGTAGGAGTGGAGGTCTCCAGGGCGGGTCCATGAGCCATGGCGGGTCAGGTACAGCGGGCAGCCATGGCGGGTCAGGTGTAGTGGGCTGCCACGGCAGTGTTCGAAGCCCACCCCCTTGTGTGGCGCCCACATGTTCCCCGCCCACGGGTACCTGGCCCCCCCAAAAAAATACTTGGGGAGGCTAAGGAGGGACTTAAGGAGCCTGAGGAATGGCGTGGGTTTGTGGGCAGGAGTGGGCTCATGGGCAGCGGAGCATGGAGCGGTTGGCTCGGCGGCTGAGGCTGAAGCGGCTGAAGCGGCTGGCTCGGCGGCTGAGGCTGAAGCGGCTGGCTCGGCGGCTGAGGCTGAAGCGGCTGGCTCGGCGGCTGAGACTGAAGCGGCTGGCGCGGATTGCTCGGCGGCGGCGGCTGGAGCAGATTGCTCGGCGGCGGCGGCTGGAGCAGAGGGCCAGTCCATCCCCTCATACTCCACTAGAATCCCTACTGCCACTGGAGCGTGCTCTGAGAGGGCTTGAGCGGGCTCGGAGAGGGCTGGAGCGGGCCTCTTCCTCCTCCTACGCCTTCTGGGACCAACGGACGATTGTGGGTCCAGCGTAGACCAGGAAGTCAGTTCACTGGAGGGATATGTGGAGGAAGAAGGAGTCTGACCAACTGGCCTGGCCACCTCTGTTTCTGGAGGGACTGGACGGGATTGACACTTATCCTGAACCTCATCGACAAAGAAATTAGATCCGTTTAAATACAAAATTAGATTAATGGTTTCGCTCAAGGAAAAGGAATTTTCAGGTTCATCCAAACGGATAGTGTCATCGTCCAGTCCATCCAGAAACAGGGCGTTCAAAAGTGCATCTGACCAGTTAGTCAGGAAAGCAAGCTCTACAAACTCCTCCACATACCTCTCCAGTGAACGGCCAACCTGGAAGAGCCTGATGAGCCGGTCGGCCGCAGATGTAGTTGCGAGAGGCTGAGAAGGAGTTGGAGCCTCGGGGATGAGGAAAATTCCCATCTTATCCTTTGTGGATATCCAGCGGTATAGGTATTGTGATGTAACCCTGAAAGAGTGATGTGACCTGAAAGAGTATATAAAGTAGAGCCTAATATATTATTGTCACATATAGTTTTTTATAACTGTAGCTTATTATAGTTTGGTCTCCTATATTTTTGAGTTCAGCTATCTTCATAATAAAAAAATGCTGCATCTTAATCCTGCTTCCTCACTGCTCTTCACAACCAACTGTGACAATAATGTATAACTTGCAATGGATTCTTTTTATAATTATTATTATTATTATTATTATAAGTAGTAGTAGTAGTAGTAGGCTATATACTTATACTCTTTCAGGTTCGCATCACTCTGCGTGTTCTGGCTTGTGACAGGATTAGGCGCTAGAGAGCCTTGCCACTTTTCACGAGAAGTCACACAGTACTAACAGTACTGTTCCAACATGCTTTGAAGTGAAAATTTTTGTTTACTGATTTGATGGGTAAGCTAACTGAGGTAAAATCTCAAACTATGTTTTTCTAGTATTTATATTATATGATTAATTGCTGTGTTAGTTTGTAGTTATTTTAAACAAATAACTGCTCCCGCACAGTTACTGCAAGTGCGGATGGCCAAAGCCAAATGCTCAAGTTACGGTGGACTTTGTTGTGTAAATCATTAAATCAATGACCGAATGCACCGTTACAGAACATTAGCATATTAAAATGCATTCAGTAATTATTTTTGATATCATGAATCAGTTCGAAACTGTTAAATAAAATAATACATATTTATGTGCCTTTTATTCAGCTTGTATCAAATATGTTTGGCTTATAGGTGTGATGCAGGGGCGGACTGGGACAAAAATTCAGCCCTGGTACTGTAGCCACACCAGCCCGCACAGCCCCACCCACAGACATGCACACTCCCAGGTGAAAAAAGTACACTTCCATAATGTACATAAAGTGTTCTATTTTCACACTCTAATTTTTTACTTAATATACTAAAAAAATCTTCTTTAGTACTTCTTAAGATAATCTTAATAACATCTAAGTGTACTCAACTGTGGTTTTTGTATATTAAGTACAAAATTAGCATGTGAAAATAGAGCACTTTAAGTACATTATGGAAGTGTACTTTTTTCACTTAGGTTGCTCAATGTTTTCGATGTGTTAGACTATATTGCAAGTAGCCTACAGCAGTCTGTTTACCCTAAATACCACCTCATCTGCTGATATTTTTCAGTCATGTCAGTAACAGGCTAGCTAACACCTGTAACCAATTATCACGAAGCAATGGCATTTTAAAATATACAGGGGTTGTATGCTAAGCTTACAACTGTTTAATACAAAAACTTGCTGTATTTTCTGTTTTTTCTTACCTTTACGGCACTACTGTCCTCCACTGCAGCAGCAGCCAAATTTAAACCTTTTCAAAAGAGTTCAGTTCATTTTAGTCATTTGGAAGCATCGGACCAAAGAGCTGTTTTTTGCTTTCTCAAACCTTTTCTGCATTGCCTTTCCTTTTTTAAAGTCCATCATCTAACTTTTACTGACAATTTGCTCGAGTTGCGCTCTCTCTCTGATCACTTGCTTGATTTTGACTGAACATCCTTCGCAGGGAGTTTGATTGACAGGCGATCTAACCAACCATAACGCCGTATCCACATTTATGTCTGACAAAGCAATTAGATTAATGTTGTAGACTTCAACTTGAAAAATGGTGTGAATTGTCACAGGCCACTTGAACTGAGGTGCTACAGAAATCTGTCAAGACACATTAAAGAGCTACAAAATGGTATTTATTGTTTACATTTTTCTCTGTCAACGCATTGTCACTGTCTTCTTTGCTCCAATGTATTTTTCACTCTGAGAGAACATGAGTGGGAGAGTGGCATGGCATGTCATACATAGCAACAGTAATGAGTCAGTCGGCCCATCTCGAGACCGGGCCGGCCGTCTGGGCCAAATGCTTAACATTTAATTTTAATAATATTATAACCATTGTAGCATATGCACATGTATCAGGATAATCAATAAACTTTAGAGTTTTCAGAATGCTTTTAACCTGAGGAACTGTGTTCTTAATCACTAAATCGGCTCCGAACAGTGTGCTAAAGATGAGCCTACTTGACACCTTTGTTGCCCTCCGAGGTAACACAGGAGGCCCAATTTCCTTGCTCTTAGGACATCAAAGGGGCCCCTCATGTGGACTACGGGCCAGATCCACATTCCAACACCCCACACACACAGGGACACACAAAAACACACACACAGACACATACAGAAACACACAAACATACATTTTTAACTGTATATGTAAACTACCACTATGCTGAAATATATCCATCATATATTTTAGGGCCTATGCATGTTTCCTAGTGTTTAAATTAGTGTATTTGTGCTAGTGTGCATTTTAATGATAGAATTTTGTCTGTAAACCATAACTTCTTTTATATGCATTTCTGATGTATCGAGTTTGATCTCTCCGTAAAGCTCCGGACCTGAGCTATTCACTGAGAGATGTCACATAACTGACAGATGCATTTTTCTATGTGTTTAATGATACTGTGAAGAATGGACTCCATCTCGAAATCCGATCTGATGGTCATTAAGTATGCAAATTCATCTCGGAGACCAAACAAAGGAACTTTGCCCGCCAAATAGTGCTGCGCATCTATTGGCCGCTACAATTCAGGAGGTGTGTTAGCTTGGGTTTCCATAAAAACAACGACACACACCTTCTCCTTTGTTCTCCCGGTTGTCTCCCGATCGTCTCGTGCACGTCTCTCCGGATGCCTCAGGTGACCGCGCTTCCCAACCACGCACGCAGCTCGGGAGGACCACTTCCTTAGACTCTCTCTCTCTCTCTTCGGCTAAGTTACTCTTCAGTTTAAACCTCGTTTGAAAAACCCCGCCAGAGAAACCCTCTCGGAAAGGACCAACCAAGCCAAGCGCATTGAAACTGCTACTCACGGACTTGAACCAACAATAAGCAAGTATTATCATTTATCTGAAATTTGTCTAAACTGATTTCTGTGCTGGCTCTCTCAAAAAGGTTTAACTGTGTAATTTGCCATTCTTTGATCATCTTTCTTTCCCTGTTTTTTTTCTTCATTTTCACTCTTGTGTATATATATGTGTATACCTTCTGTATATATTTTAGACGTATAATCTCAGTCATAGCTGCATATATTAAACACTTAATTCATGCTCGATTGTTCTGGTTGTTCTTTCAACTAAAGACCAAGTCACTTTAACGTTTTTCGATCGCTTTATGCTTTGATGCTATAATAGCAAGTTATTTTCATGGCCAGAGAATAACTCTGTTTATAATATTCTGTGAGGGACTTAGTTTGCTGGACAAACGAACAGTTTCTCTAAATAATTATTAAACCAGAACAAATCATATATGTAATTGATCATAATTCGTTGTAATTGATTCACAATATATGTTTAATTCCCCTTTGGGTCGATATATGATTCATAATTTATTCATAACCTTATGAATTATTATATTCATATTTCATCCATAAATTGATTAATAACCGCTACATCCGTTACACCATAGTGAAATCGTGCAAGCAATAAAAACCCGTCCTATGCTCTGTTGGCCTCTAAAAACTATTTATATATATTAAAAATAAAACTGACAGGCCCACATTAAAAAAAATGGCCCGGCTCCTCTGGCATTTGCTAAAATTGCCCGATGGCCAATCCGCCTGTGTGTACATTAATGATTAATAAATACACGATTCACATGTGTTCACTTTACATTAAGATTCACTTTCACAGGTTATTAATGTTTATAACTCATAAATAAATGGTTCACAGGTTTCCACTTTACATGAAGGTTCACTTTCATAGTTTATTAATGTTTATAACTCATTAGTAAATGGTTTGCAAATGTCCACCCTACATTAAGGTTCACAGGTAACTAATACTGGAATTAAATTTTTCATTATTAATATCTCATCAAGTTATGGTTATTATGTTTTATTTTCAAAATAAAGTTGGGATTTCATCTTAAAAACAAGAAATCAGTTTTTTTTTTTTGAAATTATCTTTTTATTAGGAAAGGCAAATTTCCATCACATACATTAGTTACAACTTTAGTTATTTAAGTACATAGATGGAGATGAATACAGATATTTTAGATGAGATTGTCCATATTGCCTTTCTGATATTTTCTTTTACGGACCACTACTTATTTCAGTTGGGAACCTTAACAAAGCAGAACAGAACCGGGATGCGCACCATTTCAAGTAATTAAAACATCACATAAAAAGAGGGCAGGTCTACACAGAGCACAAATACAGTCAAATGAAATCAGATCTAATTGGTTTTACATACTCAGTCCATTTAGTCCAAATCTTATAGAATTTTTCTTTTTCAACTTTGAGGGAAAAGGATATCTTTTCCATAACATAAATTTCATAGACAATTTCAATCCATTCCTCAATGGTGGGTGGATCTACTTTTAACCATTTCCTCGTAACAGATTTCTTACTGGCTGCCAATAGTATCACAAGCAGTTTTTTATCGTTAATGTTCCATGTTTCCAACCCTAGATTACCCAAATACACAGTTTCACATTTAAATGGAATGTTTACATTAAATACATTGTTTATGTGTTTATGGATCTCTTCCCAGTAAGATCTTATTATCTGGCAGTCCCAAAAAATATGGAAGTGATTGGCTCCGTTAGATCCACAAAGTCTCCAACAGGCATCTCCGCTGCCTTGGTATCGTTTCTGAGTGGGTGTAATAAAAAATCTTGCAATATTTTTCCAGCAGAATTCCCGCCATGTGTGTGACCCGGTTGATAACCATTGTAACTGGCATATTTTCCCCCAGCTCTCCTGTGTGATCTTCACATTTATTTCCTTTTCCCATTTCTTCTTTATGTATTCTGTATTTTCTTGTTTAGATAATTGTATAGCATTATATAATTTGGAGATAATTTTGTTACTTGGTCTGGGTTTAGTTAGTGATAAAAATACTTCCAGGAACCCTGACTCACTAGTTCCTAACACCCCTTTAATATTTTTGTTAAAATATTGTCTTACTTGCAGGTATCTAAAAAAATCATCTTTTCCCAGTCCATAATCTTTCTGTAGGGTTTCAAAACTCTGGAATGCCCCTTTGTGAATAAATGAATGATAAGTAGTTAAACCTTTTAAGATCCATATCTTAAACCTGCCATCGATTCTGTTTGGTGCAAAGTCTGAATCATAGGCACACCATCTCATAATTTTAGATGCTTCTCCTAATCTACAAATTTTAACTAATGCCTGCCAGGACTTCAGAAAGCTGCCTGTTATAGAATCATCTGGGATGGCCTGTTCTTCTAGTAATTTGTTGTCACTTAGTAAAGCTGTTATTGGGATTCCGTTTAACATTGTATTTTCTATTTCTTTCCATGTTGCAGTGTATGTTGGTGAGCACAGGCAGACTAAGGGTCTCAGTTGGGCTGCATGATAATATTCTTGTAGGCAAGGAAGGCCCAATCCACCCTTCTCTTTTCTTAATTGCAGTGTCTTAAATTTAATTCTGGCTCTTTTCCCTTGCCACAAATACCTTGCTATTAATCTGTCCCATTCTAAGAACTGCTTAGATGGTATTTTGGTTGGCAGACATTGAAAAAGGTATAGCATCCGTGGAAGAATATTCATTCTGATTGATTCTATGCGGGAACTTAAACTCAAAAAGGGAATAACATTCCATCTGTGAATATCAGATTTTATCTTTGAATTTAATGGGCCATAATTGATTTCGTACAATCTTGAGAAGTCCCTAGGTAATACAACACCCAAATATTTAATAGATTCAGCATCCCATTTCCAATTGTACATGGTCTTAATCGAGGCTGGTGGATCATAGTTAAATTTTAATATTTGAGTTTTGTTAATATTCATTTTATAACCTGAAATGGAACCAAATTCTTCTAGTAGTTTCATCAATTTTGGGAGTGTCTGAGTAGGTTGTGTTATACTTATCAATAAATCGTCAGCAAATAGGGCCAGTTTTTGCTCCCCAGATTTCATTGTTACCCCCTTTATATCCGACCTTTGCCTAATCAGTTGACTCATGGGTTCTATAAACAGGGCAAAGAGGAGCGGCGACGCACAACACCCTTGTCTCGTTCCTCTCTCCAGAATAAATGAATTGGTTAGATCTCCATTGATTTTGATTCTAGCCGTTGGTTTATTGTATAAAGCTGCAAATGTATCAATTATAGTCATATGGAAGCCAAATTTTGAAAGTACTTTATATAAAAATGACCACCTCACAGAGTCGAACGCTTTCTCTGCGTCTAAACTTAATATCAGTGTTTCCAGTTTTTGTTGTGTGATTTGTCTCATAACGTGCAGTGTTTTCCTGATGTTATCTTGGGTCTGTCTTTGTCTGACAAAGCCAGTCTGGTCCTTGTGTATTAATACTGGTAATATCAGTTCTATTCTTTTAGATAATATGGAGGTGAATAATTTGTAATCATTATTTAAAAGACTTACAGGACGGTAGTTCCCACAATCCAATTTGTCTTTCCCCTCTTTAGGTATGACCGAGATCATTGCCTCCCTCCAAGAGGGGGGGATATTTTTATTTTCCAAAACCCAATTGAATGTTTTTAATAATGTTGGAATTAGTTGATCTTGCATTGCTTTGTACCATTCTGTGGGAAAACCGTCGGTCCCTGGAGACTTCCCCCCTTTCATTTTCCTGATTGCTAATTGAATTTCTTCTTTTGTTATTTTAGATATTAATTTTCCATTTTGTTCATCAGTGATCTGTGGGAGATTAATCTGGGCCAGAAAGGCATCGATTTGATTGTCATTGTTTTCCTGTGGCTGGGAATATAATGTTTTATAGTAATTTAGGAAGCATTGCTGGATTTTTTCCAGACTGGTTTCTATTTCATTTGTTGCAAAGTTTCTTATTTTGTGTATAGTTCTATCTGCTTGTTGTTTTCTTAACTTATATGATAGAAGTTTGAGTGATTTTCCACCTACCTCATAGTATTGTTGTCTTGTGAAAAGGAGCTTTTTTTGAATTTCCTGCGTGTTTATTTCATCTATTTCTTTTTTTAATTTTTTAATCTTATGTTTGTTGTCATCTTTGAGAGACTTTGCATGTTCTTTCTGTAGTCTCTTTAAATCTTCTTCCAATTTTTGGAGTTTTATTCCCTTCATTTTCTTCTCATATGAGGATATGGCTATTATTTTGCCCCTAATCACCGCTTTTAATGCATCCCAGAGAATAGGTGGAGTCACTTCTTCATTATCATTATTATCTAAGTACAACTGGATTTCGCTTTTCAATTTAGCTTTAGTAACTGGGTTATTCAGAATGTTTGAATTCAGTCTCCAAAGAGTGGATTTCTTCTTATTATTCAGGTAGACTGACATATAAATGGGACTATGGTCTGAAATAGTGCTAACTTTTATTTCACAATTATCCACCCTACAAAGATCTCCTTTAAGCATAAAAAAGTAATCTATGCGCGAGTAGACATTATGAGCGGGTGAGTAGTGCGAGTAATCTCGGCTCGTCGGGTTCATCTCTCGCCACACGTCCATGATACCCACTTCACACAACCAAGTATTTAATCTTCTACTAATGTTTTTGGCGCCAGATTTCCCGTTTGATGAGTCAATTTTCGGATTTAATCGGATATTAAAATCCCCGCCACATATTAGAATCCCTTGACTTTTAGTTGTCATTAGATCAATTATATGTTTATAAAAGGACCAGTCACTGCCCGGAGGAACATACACGTTAAGGAGACTCATCACAATTCCTTCTATTTTGCCCGTAACCATCACAAATCTGCCTTCGCTATCCTTATGCTCTGATATGTGTTCATAATTTACAGCACCGGATATCAGAGTCGCCACTCCTCTCCTCTTTCCCGATCCATGGGAAGAAAAGTAAACATGTTTAAATCCTGATTTATTCAATTTGGCATGTTCAGAGTCGTTAAGATGTGATTCCTGCAAAAAAGCTATCTGAATTCTATCTTTCTTTAATTTTGATAAGATTTTCCCCCTCTTAACCGGATTGAGTACTCCATTTATATTAAATGATGCTATCTTTAAAGACCTATTCTGCATCTATGTGATTCCCCCTTCATCCCGCTCAGAAACCTGGTGCGCTTTCCCCTCCCTGCAAGAACCAGCAGGGAATGAACAACTAACATAGTAATAAACATAAAACTGAACTCAATTTGTCCGTGTGACTTCCTATGTAGGGGTCTGTCAACCTGACCCTTTTGAGCCTCCCAAGGTGGCTCGAAGGGAAAAATCCCCCTCTTCAATCCGGAGGGAGAGGCCCTTACCTGCAACAGTCGCATAGTAAAATAAAAAAAATAAATAAATAAATAAAGGGCGGGGAATTCAAAGGTGAAAAGTGAGTCCCGAACGAACCAGTCGATCCTATCATGGAATTCCACCCTTAATTACAGTACAGTTCAAAAGATTTCACAACTGATTCCGCCGTCCTCGAGCTTTGGGTTAAATCCTTTAGGTCCCGGAGGGAGCCGGTGATGGTCTTCTGAAGGTTCGAAGCTTCTCCCTGTAGCATGCTTCCCGCCCGGCTTTGAGTGTGTCCTTCCTCGCTCGTCTGTCCACTCTTGTCCATGATAACCGCTGCACCTGCTCCAAAAGCGTTTCCGGAGGTCTGGTGATTGTCACAGTGTAACCTCTTCTCCGCAGGTCCTCTGATGCCTCCTCTATAGTATCATAGGTTTTGGTTCCGTCATCGTGTCTCACGCGCAGCCTGGCTGGGAAGAGGGTCTGGAATGGAACTTTTTTTTCTTTCAGCACTTTGCGGATTTCAGAATATTCTCTTCGTTTTTTGAGTATCAAAGGTGGATAGTCGTGGTCCAGGTTTATGGGGTTTTCTTGCCAGGTAAACCCCTTCTTCTGCCATGCCTTACGGAGTATTGTCTCTTTTGTTTTGAAACTCAAAAATTTAATGATGATGGAGCGCGGCGGCGCCTCCACCGGCGGCTTCGGTCCCACCGACCGATGAGCTCTTTCAATCTGCAGGTCGGGCATGTCCTCTGTTAACTCGAGACCCCCATGTAGTAAATTTTCCACAAACGAAACCATCGTTGTTGAATCCTTCTCGGCTTCCTCCGGCACCCCGTAAATTCTTATGTTATCGCGTCTGGAGCGACTTTCCAGATCCAGCAGCTTGTCCTCCATTTTAGTGTGCAGCTTTAGCATAGCCGTGATAACTTCCTCTGTGTTTTGGATCCTCTCTTCTGCTTTCTCAATTCGCCCTTCTGCCTCGTCCAGTCTGGCATTCACCTTCACAATTTCTTCTTTTATTGTCTCTAATTGTTCTTTATTTTCTTGGCGAAACTCTCTTAGTTCTCGCAGAATCAACTCCAAATCAGCCATTTCTCCACGTTTTTTGCTAGCTTAAACCTATTAGCTGCTAATGTTGCTGCGCCCCGTCTTTCTCACTCCCTGTCTTCGGACGGTTTTTGATTGCTCTAAGTGGTATGGCTCACGCCCCCTTATCTATGTTTCTTATGAAATTATTTATTTGACTTGTATGGGGGAATTTATCTAATTTCTCTGGTTCTACCGGGAGCTCTCTCGCTATGCGGCCATTCTGACGATGTTCCAACCGGAAGTTGAGAAGAAATCAGTTTTTTTATACACTTTTTACACAGTTTTTATGACCTTTTTGGAGAGTATCATGGGGAAGACAAACTTCTGGTAAGCAGCATATTAAGAAAAGTGGCAGTCATGAGATATTAAAAACAAAACCACAAATACAACACCCTTCAGTCTAATTATGATTTGCTAATTATGAAGTCAATTTTTGCTGCATCATGAAATAAACCAGGAATCTGGTTTTTAGTTAAATAAGTGTTAATAAATACATTTATTAAGCATTTATAACATGTGAGTTAAAAACCTATATATACAGTACCTGTCAAAAGTTTGGAAACATTACAATTTTTCAGTGTTATTGAAAAGTCTTTTCTGCTCACTAATGTTGTGTTTATTTAATCAAAATACAGTAAAAACAGTAATATTGTGAAATATTATTACAAGTGAAAATAATATTTTTTTTGAATATTTTTGAATATATTTAAAATTTAATTTAGTCCTGTGATCAAAGCTGAATTTTTAGCATCATTATTCCAGTCTGCAGTGTCACATGATCCTCCAGAAACAGTTTGATCTCATTCCAATATGCTGATTTGCTGCTCAAGAAACATTTCTTCTTATTATTATCAATGTTGAAAAAAACTGTGCTGCTTAACATTGTTTTGTGGAAAAGGTGATACTTTTTGTTCAGGATTCTTTGATGAATAAAAAGCATTTATTGAATAGAAATCTTTTGTAACATTATAAATGTGTTACAGTAGACGGAGGACAGACACAGGTATCACTTAACACAGTCTTTATTTTGACCACAGGAGAGCAAGGAGAATGAAACAGGTGAGTGAACTGGTAGTAGAATGACTTGAACTGGGAATACTTGGAATAGTTACTGTCCTTTTATTTGCAGGGAGTTAGACGCTGGAGACTGGAGATCGTTGGAGCACTTGGAAGCTGACGGGAACACACTCACGAGGCAGACGAAGAACACAATGGGAATCGACACGATGGAGACAGGTAGGTATGCGAAGGGGAGTCCTTGAGGTAAGCATAAACTGGTATGGTATGCAAACGAGACCGGACGTGGAGTGCTGTGAGTGTGAGTGTTTTATGGAGCTGCTGATGAGGGGAGTGATGAGGTGCAGGTGGCGGTGATTAGTATTCTGGAGATGGTGCGCGCTGTGATTGGGTGACGTTGGAACCTGACGTGTCTGTGACAGTACCCCCCCCTCCACGGCCCGCTCCAGAGGGCCGAGAACCCAGACGCCGTGGTGGTCGTCCTCTTCCCCGCGGTGCCGCTTTCTCAGGGTGACTGTCATGGAAGGTTTGGAGTAAACTGGGGTCTAAGATGTCGTCCCTTGGGACCCAGGAGCGTTCTTCGGGACCATATCCTTCCCAATCCACCAGGTATTCAAGCTGACCACCACGACGCCGGGAGTTCAAGATCTCTCGCACCTTGTACGCAGCTCCGTCTTCCACGATGAGTGGAAGGGGGGGTTCGGCGGGAGCCACGTCAGGTACTGTGGGAAGAACAGAGGGATGGTGAGCTTTGAGGAGTGACACATGGAAAGTGGGATGTATACGGTACCCTTGTGGCAGCCGGAGTTGATAAGTGACCGGGTTGACCTGCTTGACGATGGGGAATGGGCCAATGAACCTGGGACTCAGCTTTCTGCAGGGCAGACGCAGTCTGATGTCACGGGTGGATAGCCAGACCATCTGACCAGGCTGGAATACTGGGGTGTTAGAGCGTCGGAGGTCGGCTACCATTCTGCGTCTGCGCAGGGCTCGTTGCAACTGGTGGTGAGCTGAGTCCCAGACCCTCTCGCTCTCTCGGAACCAGTAATCCACTGCAGGAACGTTGGAGGGTTCCCCATCCCAGGGGAACAGTGGGGGTTGGTAACCGAGTACGCATTGAAACGGTGTAAGCCCAGTAGTTGACTGTCGGAGAGAGTTTTGGGCGTACTCGGCCCAACCCAGGAACTGGTTCCAAGAGTCCTGGTGGTCATGACAGAAGGTACGGAGGAAGCGGCCAATCTCCTGAACCTTCCTTTCCGTCTGCCCGTTCGACTGGGGGTGATATCCAGATGTGAGGCTGACGGCCACACCTAGGAGTGAGTAGAAGGACTTCCATACACGGGATATGAATTGAGGCCCACGGTCGGAGACGATATCTTCTGGAATTCCGAAGTATCTGAAGACTTGGTTGAAGAGTATTTCGGAGGTCTCCATTGCAGTAGGTAATCCAGGAAGTGGAATTAAACGACGTGACTTTGAGAACCGGTCCACAACAACTAGGATGGTGGTGTATCCGTCTGAGACAGGGAGATCAGATATGAAGTCCACTCCTAGGTGTGACCAGGGGCGATCAGGAACGGGCAGCGGAAGGAGTTTCCCAGCTGGCAGATGACGAGGAGACTTGGAGATGGCACACTCCCTACAGCCCTGCACGTACCTTCTGACGTCGGCTGCCATCCCTGGCCACCAGAAGCGTTCTTTCAGCAACGAGAGGGTCTCATTGGCCCCCGGGTGACCAGTGCCAAGTGACGTGTGGGCTGAGTGAATGGTGGGAGTGCGTCGTGTCCATGGAAGATAGAGCAAGCCTGGTGGACAGCCCGGCGGAGGGTTAGTGGAGGCATTGGAGGAGGGAATGGTCTCTTCTGACCACGTAATGGGACTCACAATGAGGGAGCTAGGAATAATGGGTTCAGGTTCCTCAGACTTTTCTTCTGGGGCATGCAGACGTGAGAGAGCATCCGCTTTCACATTTTTCGTACCAGGACGGAAGGAGATGGTGTAGTTAAAGCGGGAGAAAAACATGGCCCAGCGAGCTTGTCTAGGGTTCAATCTTTTCGCAGAGCGAAGGTACTCCAAGTTTTTGTGATCTGTTAATACCAAGAACGCATGCTTGGCTCCCTCCAGCCAATGCCTCCACTCTTCCAAAGCAAGCTTGATCGCTAGAAGTTCCCTGTCCCCGATGGAATAGTTGACTTCCGCCGGGCTGAGCTTGCGGGAGAAGAAGGCGCATGGATGGAGTCTACTTGGGGTCCCCTGCTGCTGCGATAACACCGCTTCCACTCCGGTGGTCGATGCGTCCACTTCAACAATGAATTGTTTCTCTGGGTCAGGGTGTACGAGTAAGGGAGCGGTGGTAAAGGCTTCTTTGAGCTGGTTGAAGGCGTTGGTGGCTGCCGGGGTCCAGGACAGAGACTTGGGCTGGTTGCGGAGTAAGCTGGTAAGTGGATGGGCGATAGAGCTGTAACCTTTGATGAATCTTCTGTAGAAATTTGAGAAACCGAGGAAGCGCTGGAGTTCTTTAATGGTGGTGGGTTCTGGTCAGTTGGTAATGGATTCCACCTTCCTCTCGTCCATCCGGATGCCACTGTGGTCGATGTTATATCCCAGGAACGAAACGGAGGGTTGATGGAAAGTGCATTTTTCGGCCTTGAGGAACAGATGGTATTGGCGAAGGCGGGTGAGGACCTCCGCAATGTGTTGGCGATGTTTGGCCTGGCTCCGGGAGTATATGAGAATGTCATCTATGTAGACCAGGACAAACCGATGGAGAAACTCCCGGAGCACCTCATGAATGAAGTCCTGGAATATGGAGGGGGCGTTGACTAGTCCATACGGCATGACCAAGTACTCGTAGTGGCCAGTAGGGGTGATGAAGGCAGTCTTCCACTCGTCCCCCTCACGTATCCGGATGAGGTTATACGCGCTGCGGAGGTCCAGCTTCGTGAACACAGTGGCACCACGGAGATGTTCTAGGGCAGCCGGGACGAGAGGAAGGGGGTAACGGAACTTCACTGTAATCTTGTTGAGTGCACGGTAGTCAATACAGGGCCGCAAGCCTCCGTCCTTTTTAGCCACAAAGAAGAAACTGGAAGCAGCAGGGGAAGTAGACAGCCTGATGTAACCTTGGGCGAGGGCTTCCTTGATGTAATCCTCCATGGCCTTCTCCTCCGGTATGGAAAGCGGGTAGATTTTTCCTTTGGGCACTGGTTCACCCGGAAGCAGGTCGATGGCGCAGTCCCATGGCCGGTGTGGAGGCAGCTTGGAAGAACCACGTCAGCGGTTGAATCCTCCAGAACCAGCAGATGTGCCTCTTCTTGATGTAGAAGTCCAACTTGAATGTTAACGGGTCCTGCCACAAAGCGGACGCACTTAAGGCTCAGGGGTCGGCCGGTTATGGAGCGGATCTTGTAGATGGTCGTAGTCGGAGAGGTCTTGATGCGGAGTTGACGGCAGAGGGCACCAGAGATAAACTTGCCAGCGGACCCAGAGTCGATGAGCGCGACCACTGTAAGTGAAACATTAGCGGCAGTAAGATTGACGGCAGTAGTGAGTGGTTTCATCTTTTGAGTGGCAGGAATAATGGCACTCACCAGGGGTCGCGGCGGTCATGTGGGGCATGCAGCAATCACATGCCCCGGTTCACCACAGTAGAGACAGAGACGAAGGGTGAGGCGGCGGCGACGTTCTTCATAGGATAGACGAGAGTTTTCTACTTCCATGGGTTCTTGAGCTGGTTCTGGAGTGCTGACGGGTTCGGATCGGCAGAGTGGCACGGTGGAGAAGAACTGGTCCTGGTGCTCTTGGAGGCACGCCTGCATGCGAGTGGCGCAGCGGATGGAGAGCTGGATGAACTTTTCTAGGCCGATGTTGTCCTCGCATGCAGCGAGTTGCAGCCGCACCCGAGGTTCCAATCCTTGCCGGTAGTTCGTTATCAGGGCTTGTTCATTCCATCCGCTGAGGGCTGCAAGCGTTCTGAACTGCAAAGCATAATCATAAACAGACATGGAGCCTTGTCTCAAATTATAGAGTTTCTCACCAGCTGAAGAGTCTGTAATGGGTTTCCCGAATACCTCCCGGAAGTGGGAAATAAACGACGAGTAGGATTGGGTTACAGCGCCCTGCTGGGACCAGATGGAATCGGCCCATTTTAATGCTTTGCCACTGAGCTGAGAGATAATGAACGCTATTTTGGCAGTATCACTCGGGTACAGGTGCGGCTGCATCTCCAGGACCAGTGTGCATTGCAGCAGGAATCCGCTGCAATCCTCCGCCGATCCTGAGTAGGGCGCCGGTTTGGCCATGGGACTGGCGTACGGCGGCAGTGAAGGAGGAGTGTTGACGTTCTCTGTGGGGCTAGCTGGTGCTGGTGCTGGTGAAGATGGAGGAACTGGAGATGGTGGCGATGGTTGAGTTATTAACGTGCGCCGAAGCGCATCCACCAAATCCTGAAAGGGATCGGGTTGGCTCATCCTGGGTCAGCGGTGTTGGTCCGGTCTTCTGTTACAGTAGACGGAGGACAGACACAGGTATCACTTAACACAGTCTTTATTTTGACCACAGGAGAGCAAGGAGAATGAAACAGGTGAGTGAACTGGTAGTAGAATGACTTGAACTGGGAATACTTGGAATAGTTACTGTCCTTTTCTTTGCAGGGAGTTAGACGCTGGAGACTGGAGATCGTTGGAGCACTTGGAAGCTGACAGGAACACACTCACGAGGCAGACGAAGAACACAATGGGAATCGTCACGATGGAGACAGGTAGGTATGCGAAGGGGAGTCCTTGAGGTAAGCATAAACGGGTATGGTATGCAAACGAGACCGGACGTGGAGTGCTGTGAGTGTGAGTGTTTTATGGAGCTGCTGATGAGGGGAGTGATGAGGTGCAGGTGGCGGTGATTAGTATTCTGGAGATGGTGCGCGCTGTGATTGGGTGACGTTGGAACCTGACGTGTCTGTGACAAAATGTCTTCATTGTCACTTTTGATGAATTTAATGCATCCTTGATGAACAAAAGTATTGATTTCTTTCCCTTTTTTAATATTACCACAAATGTTTGCATCATATCAACGTTTCCACTGTTTTCAACATAATAATAAATCATTTTAATAAATAAATGAATAATTTTGATAATAATGTTTTTTTTTTTTTTTTGAGCAGCAAATCAGCATATTAGAATGACTTCTGAAGGATAATGTGACACTGAAGACGTAATGATGCTAAAAATTCAGCTTTGATCACAGGAATACATGTTTAAATGTATTGAAATAATAATAATAATAAAAAAAAACATATTTACATTTAACTTGTAGTAATATTCTGAAAATTACTGTATTATTTTATTAAATAAACAGCCTTGGTGAGTTCTTTCAAAAGCATTAAAATTTGTAATGTTTCTAAACTTTTGACTGGTACATATAGTATTATTATAAATTCTATAAATTACATTTGAATTTCAATTTATATTTGTTGACAGAACTAATGTCAAGCATTTAAGCAGAAGCCTTTAAATAAGCATGTTTTTAAAATCATTAAAAACACTCCAGGGTGTCTAAATGTTTGACAGCTATTGTACATTATGATTTGTAGGTGCATCACATAGCATAAGTGATTAGACTGAGTTGAATTACTGCATTATAGCCATTAATTGCCTGTTAACTCCGAGATATGATTCAGCAAGTGTTTCCAGCATTTTGTCTCTGGACTCGTGTCTTCACTGGATCCACATCCTCCATATCTGCAGATGGTAACTGCTTTCCCTCCTGTTCCTCTGAGGATCATTTGTATTGATGTATTCCGACTACTACTCCCTCTCCAAGTGCCATTTTACTTGTCCGCATCGGCCCCTTGAATTTTAAGTGTGGTAAGTAACTCACTCTCGTCAACAGATCTGTTTATTAGCTTCAGAATTATTCATAAAGTGCCACCAGTCACAAACAACGTGTCTTGGCTCTGGGTCGTTTGGGTCAATCTGAAGGATCCGTGTCACATTACGTATTCCAAAAATGTTAAAATGCCACCACTCTATGTCTCCCTTTAGACTTCAGGAAAAGGCCAAGTTTCATGAGAGCAGGACAATAGATGGAGCTACGAACTGTTATTGAGGAAAAGCACAGATTAATATGCTGAAATATTGATATAGTCTTATTTAGAAGTGTATCACCATTTTGAGCTGCAGCAGATGAAATGACTGTTTACAAACATTCGGCAGCAACAAATTTTTAGATTTGCACTTGTTTTCACAAGATTGTTGGGATATTTGAGTCTGTGGCTCTCCTTCATTATCAGTGGATCAGGACAAACTAAGGATCAGTCATAATACAGCCAAATATAAAACCATGGATGGTCTATCATTTGTTGTATCTATTGCTGAAAGTCTTTTTCTAAGAATCTCTTGCCAATAAAATGTTGTAGTAATTAACTTGTACAATCAAAACCAGCTGCTATCAAGTCTGATCACTGTCAAAAATTATGTATGTAGTCAAGTACTGTGTTTAAAGATATAAGATGCATTTTGTTCATCTGATGGTTGTTTTACCGTTATTTTATTTTTTTTTTTTACATTTAAATATGCTAAATTACTCGCATTTTAGAAGTGTGCAATTTATACATTGCTCAAACTATTGCACACACAACAAAAATACTGAATAAAGAAATAACTAGTATTGAAATGAATACACACACACACACACATATGTATATGTTTTTAGAAATATATATTTTATTAAAGGGTTAGTTCACCCCAAATGAAAATTCTGTCACTAATTACTCATCCTCATGTTGTTCCACACCAATAAGACTTTCGTTCATCTTCAGAATACAAATGAATATATTTTTGATGAAATCTGACAGCACTCTGTCCTTCCATAGACTGCCTTTGCAACTTGATCTTTGATGCTTCAAAAAGTTCATAAAAATATCAGAAAACTAATCCATATTAACTGAGCAGTCCAAATTTTTTGAAAGGGACTCAATCGCTTTTTATCATTAACAGATTTAATTTAGGCTTTTGTTCACACATAAAAAAAATCAGCAAACATAAACAGATGCTCAACCAAACATGAATTACGCACAAGAACAAACCTCTTCTGGAAGCTCAAACGCAGTATGGTAAGAGACAAATGTTGACGGTTGACTATGAACCACAAAAATAACTGCAGTTTACACTAAATTCATTGTAAACACAGTTCACAATTGTGAAAAAAACAGCATATGCTGGTTACAGTGTAGGTATAGGTATGTTTTGAAGCATGGAAGCTGGTTTGAGCTGGTTTATACTGGTCCTTAGCTGGTTTGAGCTGGTTTATGTTTGCCCTTAGCTGGTCATGAGCTGGTTTAAGCTGTTCAAGTGCTGGTCCTGACCAGCTTAAACCAGTTCATGACCAGCTAAGGACCAGCATCAAACCAGCTTCCATGCTTTAAAACATACTTAACCAGCATATGCTGTTTGTTTGTTTTTTGTTTTTTTCACAATTGTGAACTGTTTACAATGAATTTAGTGTAAACTGCAGTTATTTATTTTTGTGCTTTATAGTCAACCACACTGTAAAAAATTTACCCGTAAATTTACGGTAAAATACTGGCAGCTGTGGTTCCAGCACTTTACCGTAATTTTACGGTTTCAACGCCGTTTTTCCATTTTACGGTTTCAACAACGTTTTTTTTTTTCATTTTACGGTTCAACACTGTTTTTCCGTTTTACGGTTTTAATACTGTTTTTCCATTTTATGGTTATAATACCGTTTTTCCATTTTACGGTTTCAACACCGTTCGTGCTGTAATTTACCATAATTTTATGGTTTCAACACTGTTTTACATTGTACTTGCAGCAATGGTTACAGCTATAATATTACAATACAGAAAAATTAAAACAATACATAATACATAATTAACACATCTCTAGTATATCTAGTATATAATGCAATGTCAAACTTTTTTTCACTAGATGGGGAGAAAATAAATAAAGAAGAAATAGATTATGGTGCATCATTTGCTATTTATTAAAACATGCAAAAAATAGGCATTGACAAATTGACTGAAACTGACCCAAACTGATTATCAACATAAATACAAACAATAAGTTAAAGGGTTAGTTCACCCCAAAATTAAAATTCTGTCATTAAGTACTCACGCTCATGTTGTTCCAAACCCGTAAGGCTTTCGTTCATCTTCCGAACACAAATAAAGATCTTTTTGATTACAGAAGCTATCAGATTTCCATCCATTGACTGCCTTTTTATCTACCACTTTGATGCTTCAAAACCTTCATAAAGAGATAGGACAACTACACCATATGAATCGAGCGGTTTAGACCAAATTTTCTGAAGAGACTTGATTGCTTGTTATGATGAAAATATTTAATTTAGGCTTTTACTCGCATGTAAACATTGAACAGCAAACATAAGCAGAAGATCAACCTAACTTGAATAATGCACAAGAACAAACCTCTTCCGGAAGCTCAAACATGCTGAGTAACCAATGAGGTTTATTCTCAAAGCAGGTTAGTTTGAGCTTCTGCTTATATGTTCTCTGATCAATGTTTACTTGCAAGTAAAAGCCTAAATTAATTATTTTCATCATAACAAGTGATTAGTATGCTCATAAGGATTAGTTTTCCAATCTCTTTATAAAGTTTTTGAAGCGTCAAAGTGGTAGTTACAAAGGCAGTCAATGGATGGAAATCTGACAGCATTATATCATTAAAAAGATTATAATTTGTGTTCCAAAGATAAACAAAGGTCTTACGGGTGAGGAACGACATGAGGGTGTGTAATTAATGACAGAAATTTTATTTTGAGGGGAACTAACCCTTTAAGAAAAAGGAAAATAGCACTTGCTTTAACCAACACAAATATTTTTGAATTTGTTAAAAAAATTGAATTATCATTTTATCCCACAATTGCCTTTCTTCAGCAGAACACAAACATTCATAGAATCAGTATCAGAGCCCTGGTGAGAAGCACTAGTTTAAAGTTGAGAATGTTTTAGTTATTGATTTGTTTCTTTAATCACAATGGTGGAAGCCATTTTCTTGCATTGTATGCATCCTACAAAGCTTGAATTTCCTCCAGATTAAAAATATGCTTTTGTGTTCTTATAAAGAAAGTCATATACACCATTGGATGGCATCAGGGTAAGTAAATAATGAAAATATTTATTTTTGAAACCAAACTGCAATAAAACAATGAAAAACAATGTCAAAGAGAAAAGTGTAAATTGTACAGTCTGATGAGAGAAACTGTAAGTTAAAGGATTAGTTCACTTTCAAGTAAAATTTTCATGATAATTTACTCGCCCCCATGTCATCCAAGATGTCCATGTGCTTCTTTCTTCAGTCAAAAAGAAATGAAGGTTTTTGATGAAAACATTCCAGGATTATTCTCCTTATAGTGGACTTCAATGACCTCCAAATGGTTGAAGGTCAAAATTACAGTTTCAGTGCAGCTTCAAAGAGCTTTAAATAATTCCAGATGAGGAATAACGGTCTTATCTAGCATAACGATATGTCATTTTCGAAAAATGCAAATGTATGTGCTTTATAAACACAAATGATCGCCTTCCAAGTGGTCCCACCCAAAGCGCACTTTCATATTCTTCAAGCTTACGCTGTATGTCCTACACCTTCCTTTTTTAACTTACGGAATGAACGCGGCCATAAGTACAATAGGGAATGCGTAGGACATACAGCGTAAGCTTTTTGAAGAACACGAAAGTGCAGTTTTGGCGGAACCACTTGGAAGGTGATCATTTGTGTTTATAAAGCATATACAGTTGTATTTTTTTTTTAGAAAATGAACGATTGTTTCTCTAGATAAGACCCTTATTCCTCGTCTGGGATTGTTTAAAGCCCTTTGAAGCTGCACTTAAACTGTAATTTTGACCTTCAACCGTTTGGAGACCAGTGAAGTCCACTATAAGGAGAATAATCCTGGAATGTTTTCATCAAAAACCTTAATTTCTTTTTGACTGAAGAAAGACAGACATGAACATCTTGGATGACATGGGGGTGAGTAAATTATTAGGAAAAATTTTTTTGAAAGTGAAATAATCCTTTAACCTTTAGAAAAGATTACATTACACCAACTTTGGATAGATCTGGAAAGAGGTCTGATGAAACTGGTCAACACGCCAGGTCTGAGAAGAAAACATATTAAGAAAATGTTAGTGACTATATATATTGCACATGGAAAAGACAGTTATTATTAACACTACACACAGTTTTAAATTGAACAGAAACTGAACTGTTTAGTTGAATGTTTTTTTTAACATAATTAGAAACTTGTAAACCACATAAAAGAGGGTGTTTTTTTACATAAAAAAAAAAAAAAAAAAAAAACAAGACAAAATATCATCTTAACAAAAGCAGGGGTGTGCAAAAGATTGTGTGAATGTCTGTTTTCCAGGTAGCCACAGAAGAGTGAATAATTATTGATTGATTGATTGAGTGAGTGAGTGTGTGCCTGAAAGCTATGGGTGTATTCTGCATATGCTACTGGAAACATGCATGTGAATTTGCATGTGCCTCATAAATGCACAGATAGCACTGCATGTGTTACATGTGTGCATAAAGTTTGCAAAAGTACATAATTCTGATTTTACTAGGAATACATGTAAATCAATTTAAAGGCTCCTATAAAAGAAAATAAAACCACTTTTGCAATATTACCTGTTTATACTACAGCTGTTCAAGGCAGTAGTTCCAGGCATCTTGAGGATTTATTTGACCGCATTACAGTTCCATATCACTTCGCCAAACCATTTCAGTCATCTCAAAAGTCCTTAGAGCCTAAAAACCGCAAAAGAACCAAACCCCACAAAGAAATTGATCAAGCAAATAAATATAACAAACAAGAGGATAAAAATGAAAAACCTTTTCCATGTTTTATTGTCTAACCCATACTCTCATTCTCCCGCTCTTTATCACATACAAACGCACACACATATAGTGCAGACGCACATAGACTTAAACATACACTGAAACTTTATCAATAAAATAATTTTGCAATTAAAAAGCACTGTGACATTTCTCAGATGTAATGTAATAACGTAAGTTTATAAAATGACGATCTGAATTAGCAACGGAGGACTGGGATGAGATGTGTTATAAATACATTTACATACAATATCGTTTTAAGAACAAAAACCTGAAAAAATGTCTTGAAATACAACATCTGAACAATATCTTGTGGTGTGATGACCGAGGAGGAATACCTGATGACGGGCCGCTTCAAGTCGTGGCTGCATTACAATCTCGGATAGGCCTATGCATTGTTTTTCTAATAATTCAGCGGCACGTCGTCAGTTATTCCAAAACCTAACTTTAAAATCGGAGTTTGGAGAACACTAACTACTGAAATGCCTCACCGTTGATAACTGTCTATTTGTCTCTTTTACAGTCTATGGTCTGTCTTTCAGTAACACGCAATTCGCACCAACCGCCAAAAATATCTCAAGAGCCACAAAAAAAGGCGATTTTACAAGTTGAGTGCAACATAAAAGAACAACAAAGAAATAATCTTACCTTGAACAGTGTCCTTCTTTAGCACACGCAGACGAAGAGATTCAGTCAGTTGACCGCAGCGCTTTCTGCAAGAGTTTGAATGAGGCTCGTTGAAGATGCTCTGCCCCCATGTGCTGTTTTTTTTACAGTATTAGGCGTTTTTCTCAGGAAAAACCTTTTTACTGTTAAATGCTGTAAATTTACTGCAAGTAATTAATTTACCAACCATTAACTGTAAATTTACAGGATTTAACTTTATTGAAATTACGGTATTTTACTGTTGGAATTTGGCTGTAAATTTACAGCCATTTTTTACAGTGCATCAACATTTGTCTCTTACCATACTGCACTGTTAAAGTGTGTAACTTCATAATTTATTTGTCAGGTGAACTTAGATGACCCAGAGGCGTAGGCAGTTCACAAAGTTTATTGTAGTCTCAATATACAAACAAAAACAGACTGTCAGGCGATATGTAGCACACACGCTGCAGCTGGAGAAACAAAGGAATAATCAGTAGCTTCCCGAGTCACAGATCCTTGACAGTTGTCCCACTGTAGTGGAGCGTAGACCAATGGAGATGGTTCTGGTTGGCAGATAGAAGCAACCACGCCAGTAGACAGGTAGTTCTGTACGGCTGAACTGGACAGCAGGAAATTAGGTCGGGCTCTGGACTGGGGCTGGGACTCAGAATAATAGCTGCTAACACACATAAATTTCGTCAAGCACAAGAGCTAGGAGCATGTCACACTCATGTACAACAATTCCCGGACACAGACAAGAACAAAGAACAGGGAGAAGTAGGCAGCGCAATCAGCGCGAAGACACAGAACAGGTGCGTGCATGAGAGCGCAAACGCCAGAGGTAACAGGGAACAGCTGAAATCAATGAAAGAAGAACGATAGAGGGAAAAAAACACCCAAAAAACACGAGTGATCAAACCTGGCTCATGACATTATTTTACTGATAAATACATAAAGTACATACATGCCATTAATACAACAGTGCACTAATCCAAAGTATTCATTTCAAAGTTGAAATAAAACCTAACAAGCCTAATTTATTTACCTTAAATGTAAAGATGTAGCCTAATATTGACTACGTCTGAAATCAAACCTAATACCTGGGATATTTATGAGTTTTACTATGACTGATTGAAATATAACTCTAACCAAATGCAATTTAAATGCATTCAGTTCTATTCTTACCTGTTCTGTCTACAACCCTTTCGAGTGAACGGGCAAAGATTGTAGAAAGGAGATTCTGTGGGTCCCTGTAAGGTTGAGGTGGAAGGCATGTTTCTTTCTGTTGCTGGACAAGCAGGAACTTGTTGTCTAGCGCGATTAAATAGCGAACGGATTTCTTCATCGTTAGAAGCATATTGAGTCTGGTTGCCAGTATTTTGGCCCGTAAAAATACTTGCTCATAGTTCAACATCTGAACGCACAAATGAAAAACACAAGATGGCGCTTTGATGACGGCAGTTTTCATTGAATATGAGTTTAATTCCTTATATTCAGACTTTCATTCAATATATTCAAGTTTCATTTTATATATTCAGACTTTCATTCAATATATTAAAGTTTCATTCCATAGATTCAAATTTTCATTACATATATTCAAACTTTCATTGCATAAATTTAAGTTTCATTCCACATATTCAGACTTTCATTCGATATATTAAAACTTTCATTCCATAAATTTAAGTTTCATTCCATATATTCAGACTTTCATTCCATATACTCAAACTTCATATTATAAATGCAATAATTTCCTGAATGGCATGCCCTATATATATGGTGCACTAGATGGGTAAAAATTGGATGATTCCCAAATAGGAATGGTTTTACAGGTGAAGGCCACTGACATTTTTTTCCCTACTCATCTTTTCTGACTGTTTTTCACTAGTTTTGCATTTGGCTAGAGCCAGTGTCACTACTGGTAGCATGAGGCGATATCTGGACCCTACAGAGGTTGCACAGGCAGTCCAACTCCTGCTAGAAGGTTTGCTGCATCTCCCAGCACAGTCTCAAGAGCATGGAGGAGATTCCAGGATATAGGCAGTTACTCTAGGAGAGCTGGACAGGGCCGTATCTGCTCCTTTGTGCAAGGAGGACAAGGATGAGCACTGCCAGAGCCCTACAAAATGACCTCCAGCAGGCCACTGGTGTGTATGTCTCTGACCAAACAATCAGAAACAGACTTCATGAGGGTGGTCTGAGGGCCCGACGTCCTCTAGTGGACCCTGTGCTCACTGCCCGGTACCGTGGAGCTCGACTGGCATTTGCCATTGAACACCAGAATTGGCAGGTCTGCCACTGGCGCCCTGTGCTTTTCACAGATGATAGCAGGTTCACCCTGAGCATGTGACAGATGTGAAAGGGTTTGGAGAAGCCGTGGAGAACATTATGCTGCCTGTAACATCATTCAGCATGACCGCTTTAGTGGTGGGTCAGTGATGGTCTGGGGAGGCATATCCATGGAGGGACGCACAGACCTCTACAGGCTAGACAATAGCACCCTGACTGCCATTAGATATCGGGATGAAATCCTTGGACCCATTGTCAGACACTATGCTGGTGCAGTGGGTCCTGGGTTCCTCCTGGTGCACGACAATGGCCGGCCTCATGTGGCGAGAGTATGCAGGCAGTTCCTGGAGGATGAATGAATTGATACCATTGAATGGCCCCCTTGCTCGCCTGACCTAAATCCAATATAACACCTCGACACCAGGTTGCACCTAATCTCAGTGATGCCCTGGTCCAGATCTGGGAGGAAATACCCCAGGACACCATCCATTGTCTCATTAGGAGCATGGCCCAACATTGTCAGGCATGCATACAAGCATGTGGGGTTCATACAAACTACTGAGTACCATTTTGAATTGCTGCAATGAGATTTCAGCAAACAGTGGTGAGCGGTGACTTTTTTAACCGGGTATGCTGTCATATCAAAACTGTGCCCGGTGCAAATGTACGTTGGATTTGTTTATTATAAGTTAAACGCTCACGCTCACTCTACACAGAGTGTTAGTGTTACGTTTGCTGGTGTAGAGATGAGGCAGATACGGATTTCCACAATACATTCAATACTTTAATATAAACGAAGGCAGAGAACACCATACAAACACTAACACAAACAGAGAACGGACGAGGAGTGAAGGGAGTGAGTGCAATATATGGGGAGTGCTGACAATAGAGTCCAGGTGCAGGTGATGAGTGACGATGAGGAGCTGACGAGGGAAGTGAGTGCAGGTGTGGAGAACAGAAGGATCTTGGGAAATAGAGTCCAGGGGAACACGGGATCTGTAACAGTACCTCCCCCTCCCGGTAGGCGCGTCCTCGCGCCGTAGATGTAACAACCGGGAGGGGGGCGGGCGCCCTGGAGACCTCAAACCGGAGCAGGGGGAGGAGTAGACTGGAGTGGAGGTCTCCAGGGCAGGCTCAAAAGCCATGGCGGGTCAGGAGCCGTGGGCAGCCATGGCGGGTCAGGAGCCGTGGGCAGCCATGGCGGGTCAGGAGCCGTGGGCAGCCATGGCGGGTCAGGGGCCGTGGGCAGCCATGGCGGGTCAGGGGCCGTGGGCAGCCATGGCGGGTCAGGGGCCGTGGGCAGCCATGGCGGGTCAGGGGCCGAGGGCAGCCATGTAGGGTCAGGGGCCGAAGCCTTCGAGGCGTTGAGCCCAGGCGGCGGTGAGGGACCGGCGGGTGATGGCCGAACTGTAGGCTCCGCCGACCGAAGCGCAGCCGGGGCTCCAGAAGGCCGCAGTGGAAGCAGGAGGACAGTGACGGAGCGGAGACGGAGGAGTGTAGTCCAGAGGGGAGGGCAGGCCGACGAGTGAACAAGGTGTGAGTGGAGGCAGGATGGATACTGGTGAAGCTGGTGGACTGATGGACAACGGTGGAGCAGAGGGAGGTTGGAGCCGGGGTGAAGGTAATCGCCCAGAGGTCCGAGGTGGAGATCTGGGCGAGGGGGCTTGAGGTGAAGGTTCAGTGAAGAAACACATGGGAGGCGGGAGAGGGAGGCAGGGAGGGAACACAGTCCTTACAAAGTTCATAACAAAGGGCTCGGCGGCGGCGGCTGGAGCGGCAGGCTCGGCGGCGGCGGCTGGAGCGGCAGGCTCGGCGGCGGCGGCTGGAGCGGCAGGCTCGGCGGCGGCGGCTGGAGCGGCAGGCTCGGCGGCGGCGGCGGCTGGAGCAGAGGGCTCGGCGGCGGCGGCTGGAGCAGAGGGCTCATAGGCGGAGACTGGAGAACTTTGTTCGGCGGCGGAGACTGGAGAACTTGGCTCGGCGGCGGAGACTGGAGAACTTGGCTCGGCGGCGGAGACTGGAGAACTTGGCTCGGCGGCGGAGACTGGAGAACTTGGCTCGGCGGCGGAGACTGGAGAACTTGGCTCGGCGGAGACTGGAGAACTTGGCTCGGAGGAGACTGGGGTTGAGGGCCATTTCATCCCCTCAAATACAATTAAAATCCCCACAGGCACTGGAGCTGGCTCTGTGGGGACTGGAGCTGGCTCTGGAGATACTGGAGCGGGCTCTGGAGATACTGGAGCGGGCTCTGGAGATACTGGAGCGGGCTCTGGAGATACTGGAGCGGGCTCTGGAGACACTGGAGCGGGCTCTGGAGACACTGGAGCGGGCTCTGGAGATACTGAAGCGGTCTTTGGAGACACTGGAGCGGGCCCTGGAGCAGGTTTTTTCCTCCTCTTCCGCTTTCCGGACCCAGCAGGAGAGTCTGGATCCAACGTGGGGCAGGAAGGACGTTCACTGGAGGGGTAAGCGGAGGAATACGGAGGCTGACTAACTGGCCCAGCCGGCCGTGTTTCTGGACGGACTGGAGACCAACACTCATCCACATAGAATTTGGAATTATTCAAAAACAAAATAAAATTGATAGTTTCACTTAAGGAGAGACGATAATCAGGTTCATGGAGACGGAGAGTGTTGTCATCCAGACCGTCCAAAAACAGGGCGATTAAATTAGCATCGGGCCAGTCAGTCAGATAAGCCAGCTCAACGAACTCCTCCACATACCTCTCCAGTGAACGACCAACCTGAAGAAGCCCGATGAGGCGATCGCCAGCAGAAAGGTGAGTGAGAGGCGTTGGAGGAGCGGTAGCCAGGGAGCCGGGGAGTGTCTCCATATTTCTTGACTGTGGAAATCCGGTCGGTTTAGGTCCGTTCTTCTGTTACGTTTGCTGGTGTAGAGATGAGGCAGATACGGATTTCCACAATACATTCAATACTTTAATATAAACGAAGGCAGAGAACACCATACAAACACTAACACAAACAGAGAACGGACGAGGAGTGAAGGGAGTGAGTGCAATATATGGGGAGTGCTGACAATAGAGTCCAGGTGCAGGTGATGAGTGACGATGAGGAGCTGACGAGGGAAGTGAGTGCAGGTGTGGAGAACAGAAGGATCTTGGGAAATAGAGTCCAGGGGAACACGGGATCTGTAACAGTTAGATATTCAGTTGCTCACTCTCTTGACACATATAGTAACACAGTAAAAAGTATTTATAATATGTTGGACCTTTTATTGAAAGTAGCCTATACCTGCCTTCATAATCACCTTAAGAGCTGTGATTGTGTTGTTTGGTCGGACGCGACGCACATTTGCAAAATATGCTGTATTTTTGTGATTCCTCCAGGTGGCACTAATGCAGCAGAAACTACATCACCTTTAAACGGTAAGGCGCGTCGGCTTAGTAAAAGTCTCAGATCTAAACAAATAAACACTAAGACAGGTGTCATCTTAAATGTATGCCAGAAGAAGTATATTGTTTAATTATAAATTAAAAATAACATGATGATTAGGCCTATTATTAATATATATAATTTATATATAATTAATTAAACCCAATATAAATAAATAAAAATATAAGTATTCTTAAAAACAGTTTCAGTAATGACATTTTAATTTGATTTAGTGTAGTTAGCTTTGTATCCAATTCAATGTGATTTTCAGTGATCGAGATCTGGCAGCATCAGCACATTTTCCTCTTGGGCAAGCGATTCACACACAACTTACCCTGTGCCCTAAATCCTGCATAGACCAGCAAACCAATGAGAACGCAGGACAATGAAGACAATACCTAACAACACAGTGTAGGCGGCAAAGCTGCTGGAAGATCAGCTTACCTGGAAGTCTCCGTTATGGGCAGATTTCAAGAAAATTACTGTGGTTACGCAAATAAATATATGTACCCGCTGAGAACAGCTTCATCTCGGCCAGTGCTTCGGAATTTGCCGCTGTGTCTTTTAGTGGCTAAACATGAGATATAATTCATTTTGGGTACTTAAAATGGGAAATCTTTGGTCTTATTAATCTATTACTTGTTCCAGAGCAAATCGAATTGGGTGATGTTAAATTTAATAATTTAACATTAAGGCTATATTTAACACATCCTATATGAAGGACAGTTGCATATGTATTATCATAATTTTATCATGTAGCTTTATGGTGTACCTCAAACAAAGGATTTTATAGTAATTTATAGTGTTAATATTAATTTGCTAATCCACGAATGGCTTGGGTATGCAGAGCATTCACAGCTTATGTGTACTGCACACCACATAAACACTTTTTGTTATGTTTGAAACTCCAAATGTTAAAACATGTACATATATCATCTGAGGAAGTCTCAGGACCAAAAACAAAAGTTTCTCCAATCTTTGCAGTCGGTCCGAATACAATGATACGATGTCTTACCTGTCTGTTAGCGCATGTATTTCCATACATCAGTGCACCCTGCTCGCGCAGACATCACACGTCATCAGTGAACAAGGCAGACAGTCACTTAGCACCATAAACCAAAACAATGGGTAACACTTTAGAATACTGATCCTTCATTAATGAATAACTACACAGGAACAAATGAGTAATGCATTATTAACACTCTAGTAACTACTATTAACTAACAAGTAACTCTGATGAATGAATTAGTAAGTAATAGTGCTCAGTTAAAGGTGGTAGTTCACTATTAACTAATCAGTAACTACTGATTTTTTCATAACTCCCAGAGAACTACTAAGAACTACTATATACAGGTTTGTAATTAATGTGAATAATGTATAATGTATAATTAATTCTAGAGTAAAGGCTTTGGTAAACCACTAGTAATGAGTGAAGTATTACCAAATACCTAAGAAGGAATTACTAATTATTTGGATCAGTATTCTAAAGTGAAAAGTATGATAACTCTCTAGTAACTACTGAAGTCAATGTAAACTTTTGAGGTGTTTGTAAAGAATTGGATAGTAATAACTCAAGAGTTACTATATAACTCTAAAGTAACTACTTCTTTTTTGGATCAGTATTCTAAAGTGAAGATCATAGTAACCCACTAGTAATTACTTAAGTGTTACTACATCCTTCTAAAGGAACTACTAATTACTTGGATCAGTATTCTAAAGTGAAGATCATGGTAACCCACTAGTAACTACTGAAGTCACTGTAAACTTTTGAGGTTTTTGTAAAGTATTGGATAGTAATAACTCAAGAGTTACTATATAACTCTAAAGTAACTACTTCTTTTTTGGATCAGTATTCTAAAGTGAAGATCATAGTAACCCACTAGTAATTACTCAAGTGTTACTACATCCTTCTAAAGGAACTACTAATTATTTGGGTCAGTATTCTAAAGTGAAGATCATGGTAACCCACTAGTAATTACTTAAGTGTTACCAAATATATCATAAGGAATTACTGTACAAAACATACAAAAACATCAAAAGTTTACAATGACTACAGTAGTTACTAGAGAGTTATCATGTTTTTCACTTTAGAATACTGATCCAAATAATTAGTAATTCTTTTTTATTTATTTAAAATAAATTTATTATAATATTTATTTTTTATTCAGTCATTACTAGTGGTTTACCAAGGCCTTTACTTTAGAATTAATTATACATTATGCATCATTCATGTTAATTATGAACCTGTACATAGTAGTTCTTAGTAGTTCTCTTAGAGGTATGAAAAAACAGTAGTTACTGATTAGTTAATAGTGAACTACCACCTACAACTGAGCACTATTACTTACTAATTCATTAATCAGAGTTTATTGTTAGTTAATAGTAGTTACTAGAGTGTTAATAATGCATTATTCATTTGTTCCTGTGTAGTTATTCATTAATGAAGGATCAGTATTCTAAAGTGTTACCAAACAATGAGCTTATGCTGCGTTCACGGCATGTTGTAACCATGTTTTTAACCGGGTATACTGTCATGTCAAAATTGTGCCCGGTGCAGAGATGCAACCTGTCCTCAGACAGAAATCTGCAGAAGTTAAATTTATGCATGTCAACGCTATCAACGCTGAAATGAATCTGCAGAAGTTAAATGGTACTGTAAGTTGTTTACTAGGGGTGTAACAGTACACAAAACTGATGTACGTACCTCAGTTTTGAAGTCACAGTTTGGTTCGATACAGTTCAGTACAGCAGGGGGAGAAAACTAAACCATTTTTTTTTTTTTTTTAAATGAAACAGTAGTTTACTGAACAATTTGTGTCTCTGTCTTTGAATGAATTCAATTATAATTAAAAGTTTCTTAATTTTTTATCCTTATCTCTGCTAATGCTGTAAACTACATGTAGGGAGCCTTACTTGCATATTACTATATTATTAAAGGTTCAGTTGCTATTTATTTTTAGATATAATAATCAACACAAATAAAACATTTTATGACAACTTGTTTTTGCATTAACTTCTAAATCTGATTATAAAATTATGTTTTTACTCCTATTTGTTGTTGAAATATAATCATTTACACAGTCATTTTGACGATTTATTTAAGCATTAAATAATCAAGACATCACCAACAAGCAAAACATGTTTAACAAGTAAAACATAATGAATGAATATGCTAATATAGTGCCTATATTTAAAAAAAGAGTTTCTCTGAAAAACTACCAAGCTGTGGACTCGCATGAGGTAAATGCTATGTGATAGTGTTTTCAAGTTTTATTGACGTCTTTCTGCCTTGCATTTGGTACCCAATGAGAATTACAGTATTACAGTATATACTTTGGGTGGTGTATCATGGTTTTTAAGTTCGGTTTGAATATCATTACACCCCTATTGTTTATGTTCTGTGCATTCAAGTGTTTTGAAGGAGACGTTGTCACGACGCCTGGGTGATTTATGGTGCGTGTGTGTGTATGTTTATTTACTTACCTGTTGGTGGCAGTTCCTCGCGTATGCACTAGCCCCTCCCACTCGTTTCGGTAAGTGTTCACCTGTTGTGTCTCATTAGCTGTTTTCTTTAAGTAGCACGCTGTCCTGTCCTTCGTCGCGCGCTCATTGTCTTGGTTGGTCACAGTCACGCTGTCTGGTCCAGTTATTCATTTTCTCTCAGTTTCTGTCTCTGATCTGGAGGCATCTGGAGGTTTGTCTTTGCCCGGAGTTCACACGTCTGTGAGTGTTCGTGAACTTGACCTCGAGTGAATCCTGCCTTGTTTTCCGGTGAAGCTGGTGCGCTTTGTCTTTAGGCGAGATCCAGTCTCCTCCGGGTTGCGGTGAGCTGTCTCCTTCTTTGCTGGTGTGAATCACATCTTCAGTCATCTGTCGTGTGAGGATTTCTCTCCGGTCATCGACCAGAGTGGATTACATCGCTGGACGCCGCGTGTGGTTCTTCACCTGTGAACTGTGACTGTTATGCTCTGTCTGACCCTCTCTCTATCTCTTCAAAATAAACATTGTGAACTTGCATTTGACTCCGAGACTTCTTCCCTGACAGAATGAGCGCGCCAGAGATGGAGTCAGCGAGTTCGGAGGGTTCGGATTCCGTACAGACCGCACTTCATCAGCAGGGAGCGGCAATTGAACGGCATTCGTCAATGTTGAGTGCAGCTGCCAGAGACTTTCGTCTCCTGTCTGAACAATTTACAGAGCTCAGTACCCGGGTTGAGCAGGTTGTTTCTCCGCTCGGTGAGCGTCTTTCCTCTGTACCCGCTGAGACTACATTTGCAGACCGCGAGCCACACGCGGCGACACCTCCGTCCTTCGATGGCGACCCCAACACCTGTCGGGACTTCCTGCAGCAGTGTGCCCTTGTTTTCGCTCTCCAGCCCCGGCGTTTCGCCGCTTCTACTACTAGGGTGACTTACGTTTTAACATTACTCACCGGTAGAGCGAGACAGTGGGGAATGGCTGCATGGGGGGCCAGGGCTCCATGCACGATGTCGTTTGAGGCTCTCGAGACGGAGATGCTGAGTTTGTTTGATCGATCGCTTCGCGGGGACATGGCAGCAGCTGAGCTGGTGAGGCTGCAGCAACAGACCTCTTCGGTCACAGACTATGCCATCGCGTTCAAAACGCTGGCTATTACCTGCGGCTGGAATGATGCGGCACTTCGGGCTCAGTTTCTCGAAGGTCTCAATCCTGCCATCCTGGACGAGGTCGCTGCAAGGGACCCCCCAGCATCTCTCGAGACGGCGATCGACCTAGCGTTGAGGATCGAGACTCGCCACCGTCAACGAGACCTCCGCCGATCATTTCGACATCTCTCCGTCTCTGAGTCGGAGGAAACCACCGCATCATCATCTCTTCAAGCGGAGGAGCCCATGCAACTGGGCAAGCTCCGCCTTACCGCTACTGAGAAACAGCGTCGTCTGTCCTGTGGATTGTGCCTGTATTGTGGTAAGGCGGGGCACATCGCTGCTGCATGTCCGGTAAAAGGTACTGCCCGCCGATGACTTCGGGAGTTTCGGTGGGCGTGTCATCATTAAAGTCTCCCGTAAGCTGCACTACACTACCTGTAATTGTGAACTTTAAACTGACTTCTTTTCATTCACAGGCGTTGTTGGATTCTGGTGCGGAGGCAAGCTTTCTAGATGCCGCTTTGGCCTCATCGTGGAATATTCCTTTTATCCCTCTGTCTTCCTCTCTCTCCGCCTGGACTTTAAAGGGTCAGCATATGGCTGTTATCACCCATCGCACACCCCCTGTGAGTTTGTTTGTCTCTGGCAATCATCGTGAGGAGATCGAATTTTATTTGTTAGAGGATTCTCAATCTCCAGTCATTTTAGGTCATGACTGGCTGACCAAACATAATCCTCACGTTGATTGGCAGAACGGTGTTGTGTTGTCTTGGAAGTCTTCGTGTCATGTTTCATGTCTTGGTCCTGCTCCTTCTCCTGTCGTCTGTTCTTCTTCTCAGGTTCCGGCCGTTGATCTCTCGGGGGTCCCGGCGGAGTACTCCGATCTGTATCAGGTGTTCAGTAAGGCTCGGGCTACTTCCCTACCTCCTCACCGGTCGTATGATTGCGAAATCAAACTTCTCTCAGGTACTTCTCCGCCTAAGGGTCGTATATTTTCCCTTTCTAAACCAGAAAGAGAGGCTATGGATAAGTACATCAATGAAGCTTTAAATGCCGGTCTCATTCGCCGCTCCTCGTCTCCAGCTGGCGCTGGATTTTTCTTTGTTAAAAAGAAAGACGGGTCTCTTCGTCCGTGCATTGATTACAGAGGGCTGAATGACATTACTGTTAAGAATAAGTACCCCTTGCCTTTAATGTCGTCAGCGTTCGAGTTGTTACAGGGAGCGCACGTGTTTACCAAGTTAGATCTGCGCAACACTTATCACTTGGTACGCATCAAAGAGGGCGATGAGTGGAAGACAGCCTTTAATACACCATCAGGGCACTGGGAATACTGCGTTTTACCGTTCGGCCTTTGTAACGCACCAGCTGTCTTCCAAACCATGGTCAACGAAGTGCTGGGGGACATGATTAACAAGTTTGTCTTTGTGTATCTTGATGACATTCTCATCTTTTCTCCCTCTATGCAGATACACACCCAGCATGTTCGCCAGGTTTTACAACGGCTTTTAGAGAATCAGCTCTTTGTTAAGGCGGAGAAGTGCGAGTTCCACAAGGAGTCGGTTTCGTTTCTGGGTTTCGTCATAGCCGAGGGAGAGATTCGTCCCGATCCCGCTAAAGTTAAAGCGGTCGCCGAATGGCCAGTGCCCGACACTCGTAAGGAGCTTCAGCGATTTCTGGGTTTCGCCAATTTTTACCGGCGTTTCATCAGAAACTTTGGTCAGATCGCTAAACCTCTTACCGCTCTCACTTCTTCTAAAGTGTGTTTCCATTGGGATAAGGAGGCTCAGGTAGCCTTTGATGAATTAAAGTCCCGTTTCATCTCTGCGCCTGTTCTTTCTATTCCCAATCCGGCTAAGCAATTCATAGTGGAAGTGGATGCATCTGATGTCGGGGTAGGCGCCGTTTTATCTCAGCGATCTCCCGTTGACGGGAAAGTGCATCCGTGCGCTTTTTTCTCTCACCAGTTAAACCCAGCGGAACGAAATTACGACATAGGTAATCGGGAGCTGCTGGCGGTTAGACTCGCATTGGGTGAGTGGCGTCACTGGTTGGAGGGAACCTCGGAGCCCTTTCTGGTCTGGACGGATCATAAAAATTTGGAATATGTCCGTTCGGCCAGAAGATTAACATCTAGACAGGCTCGCTGGGCACTTTTTTTCGACCGTTTTAACTTCACCCTCTCGTACCGGCCAGGTTCTAAAAACACTAAACCGGATGCTCTCTCCCGTCTGTTCGAAGGTTCTGGGTCTGAGTGGACCGAAACCATTCTTCCGGAAGGGAGAGTGGTCGGTGCCCTCGTGTGGGGAATCGAACAGCGGGTGAGGGAGGCCGGCCGAGAGGGGGAAGTTCCGGAGGGGTGTCTGGCGGGTCGTCTATGGGTTCCTGAGCATTTACGTTCCGATGTCATCCGGTGGGGTCATGAATCCAGGTTTGTCGGCCATCCGGGAGTTCGGAGAACGTTGGCTGCCATCCGTCAACGTTTCTGGTGGCCTTCCATGGCTACGGACGTCAGACAGTTTGTATTAGCCTGTTCAGTCTGTGCTCGTAACAAGACTTCTAATCAACCTCCCGCTGGTTTGCTTAAATCTTTGCCCGTACCCTCCCGCCCTTGGTCTCATATAGCCCTTGATTTTGTCACCGGCTTACCGGCGTCTGATGGTAACACTGTCGTATTGACTGTGGTGGATCGTTTCTCTAAAGCGGTTCATTTTATTCCCCTACCTAAACTCCCTTCTGCCAAAGAGATGGCTCAGGTTTTGATTAATCACGTCTTTCGGTTACACGGTATTCCGACCGACGTAGTTTCAGATAGGGGTCCTCAGTTCATCTCTCGTTTTTGGCAGGAGTTTTTTAGACAGATCGGCGCTACAGCCAGCTTGTCTTCTGGTTACCACCCGCAAACCAATGGGCAATGCGAACGGGCTAATCAGGATCTCGGTCGAATGCTTCGCTGTCTGACGTCACAATATCCGAACTCTTGGTGCCAACAGCTTCCATGGGTCGAGTATTCTCATAATTCTCTTCCCGTTGCGTCTACTAATATGTCCCCATTTGAGTTGTCTATCGGTTTTCAACCTCCCCTTTTCCCATCACAGGAGCCCGACGCAACGGTTCCGTCTGCTTTAGCTTTCGTGCGCAGGTGCAGACGCATTTGGCGGAGAGCTAAATCACTTTTATTACAGAACTCCAGACGAACCAAAGCTGCGGCTGACCGTCACCGGCGACCTCCACCCCGTTATGTGTGTGGACAAAAGGTATGGCTTTCCACCAAGGATTTGCCTCTCCGTGAGCCTTCTCGTAAGCTGGCTCCTCGTATCATTGGGCCATACAGTATATCTAAGGTCATTAATCTGGTAACGGTAAAGCTTAAGTTACCTCTTACTCTTGGTCGGGTTCACCCTGTTTTTCATGTATCCAGGGTTAAACCTGTGTTTTTTGCCCCTAATAATTCCTCCGCCTCTGCCCTCAACCCCCCCGCCCCTCGTCTAGTGGATGGTGCTCCTGCTTATACAGTTAGGAGGTTACTAGATTCTCGTCGCAGGGGCAGAGGTTTTCAGTATTTAGTGGACTGGGAGGGTTACGGTCCGGAGGAGAGGTGCTGGGTTCCGGCCCGGGATATACTGGATCCTGGTCTGATCGAGGACTTCCGTCGACGACAGGGTGAGTCTTCATAGAGCCCGTCCGGTGCCGGTCCTGGGGGGAGGGATACTGTCACGACGCCTGGGTGATTTATGGTGCGTGTGTGTGTATGTTTATTTACTTACCTGTTGGTGGCAGTTCCTCGCGTATGCACTAGCCCCTCCCACTCGTTTCGGTAAGTGTTCACCTGTTGTGTCTCATTAGCTGTTTTCTTTAAGTAGCACGCTGTCCTGTCCTTCGTCGCGCGCTCATTGTCTTGGTTGGTCACAGTCACGCTGTCTGGTCCAGTTATTCATTTTCTCTCAGTTTCTGTCTCTGATTCAGTCGCCGGCATCTGGAGGTTTGTCTTTGCCCGGAGTTCACACGTCTGTGAGTGTTCGTGAACTTGACCTCGAGTGAATCCTGCCTTGTTTTCCGGTGAAGCTGGTGCGCTTTGTCTTTAGGCGAGATCCAGTCTCCTCCGGGTTGCGGTGAGCTGTCTCCTTCTTTGCTGGTGTGAATCACATCTTCAGTCATCTGTCGTGTGAGGATTTCTCTCCGGTCATCGACCAGAGTGGATTACATCGCTGGACGCCGCGTGTGGTTCTTCACCTGTGAACTGTGACTGTTATGCTCTGTCTGACCCTCTCTCTATCTCTTCAAAATAAACATTGTGAACTTGCATTTGACTCCGAGACTTCTTCCCTGACAGACGTGGCTTTGGAGATATATAATATAATAATATAATAATATATATATATATATATATATATATATATATATATATATATATATATATATATATATATATATATATATATATATATAATCTACAGTGGGTATGGAAAATATTCAGACCCCCTTAAATTTTTCACTCTTTGTTATATTGCAGCCATTTGCTAAAATCATTTAAGTTCATTTTTTTCCTCATTAATATACACACAGCACCCCATATTGGCAGAAAAACACAGAATTGTTGACATTTTTGCAGATTTATTAAAAATCACATGGTCCTAAGTATTCAGACCCTTTGCTCAGTATTTAGTAGAAGCACCCTTTTGATCTAATACAGCCATGAGTGTTTTTGGGAAAGATGCAACAAGTTTTTCACACCTGGATTTGGGGATCCTCTGTCATTCCTCCTTGCAGATCCTCTCCAGAGATGCTCAATTGGGTTTAAGTCAGGGCTCTGGCTGGGCCATTCAAGAACAGTCACAGAGTTGTTGTGAAGCCACTCCTTCATTATTTTAGCTGTGTGCTTAGGGTCATTGTCTTGTTGGAAGGTAAACCTTCGGTCCAGTCTGAGGTCCTGAGCACTCTGGAGATGGTTTTCGTCCAGGATATCCCTGTACTTGGCCGCATTCATCTTTCCCTCGATTGCAACCAATCGTCCTGTCCCTGCAGCTGAAACACCCCCACCCCCACCCCCACCCCCACAGGTGATGAGCAGTGCCTGGTTTTCTCCACACATACTGCTTAAAATTAAGGCCAAAAAGTTCTATCTTGGTCTCATCAGAGCAGAGAATCTTATTTCTCACCATCTTGGAGTCCTTCAGGTGTTTTTTAGCAAACTCCATGATGGTGATGGTTGACTTTCTACAACTTTCTCCCATCTCCCGACTGCATCTCTGGAGCTCAGCCACAGTGATCTTTGGGTTCTTCTTTACCTCTCTCACCAAAGCTCTTCTCCCCCGTTAGCTCAGTTTGGCCGGACAGCCAGCTCTAGGAAGGGTTCTGTTCGTCCCAAACGTCTTCCGTTTAAGGATTATGGAGGCCACTGTGCTCTTAGGAACCTTAAGTGCAGCAGAAATGTCTTTGTAACCTTGGCCAGATCTGTGCCTTGCCACAATTCTGTCTTTGAGCTCTTCAGGCAGTTCCTTTGACCTCATGATTCTCATTTGCTCTGACATGCACTGTGAGCTGTAAGGTCTTATATAGACAGGTGTGTGGCTTTCCTAATCAAGTCCAATCAGTATAATCAAACACAGCTGGACTCAAATGAAGGTGTAGAACCATCTCAAGGATGATCAGAAGAAATGGACAGCACCTGAGTTAAATGTGAATATTTGTGGACCATGTGATATTTCAGTTTTTCTTTTTTTTAAAAATCTGCAAAAATGTCATCAATTCTGTGTTTTTCTGTCAATATGGGGTGCTGTGTTTACATTAATGAGGAAAAGAAATAACTTCAATGATTTCAGCAAATGGTTGCAATGTAACAAAGAGTGAAAAATTTAAGGGGGTCTGAATACTTTCCGTACCCACTGTATATATATATATATTTATTTATTTATATATATATATATATATATATATATATATATATATATATATATATATATATATATATATATATATATATATATATATATATATATATATATATATATATTATAATATAGTGTTATCTTGATTTGTATTTAAAAAATTTAATATTTTAGGAAATTTAAAAATGTGTAAACTATAGGTAAAATGTAAACTATAAATATGTCTACACAATTTTTCATTAATATTAAAAATATTATTATATTATATAATGCTCATATAAAGCATAACAGAACTGTAGTGCTGTTCAACGCTGTAGCTAAACTGTTTGAGAATTTATGGGATCTGAGAATAATCCTGATGTGCAGTATACCACATTTGTTGTTGTGTAATCATCTTATATTGTTGTTTAGAGATTAAAACGTTCTTAATGTTTAATTCTAGGTTCTTTAGAGCAGCATTTGGGATTCAGCATTTGGGGTTCCATGGATGGTCTTCTGAAGGACTTTCCTGAGTTGGCAAGGCAATGTCAAGGTCATTGGTTTGATTCTTCAGGGAATGCATTGATAAAGACCTGTTTTTGTGACCATTTCTATCTCAGACTAGAGATCATGTTTAGATGCACGAAGAACATTATGACCTGTGATTAAAGGGATCTTTTATGGTGTTTTGCAGCCGCTGTGCTCAGCTCATCTGTTCTGGACCGCACACACTGTTGTTTGGCTGCATTTCCCGCTGCATCAGCGTTCAGCCATGAAGCTGAACTAAGGGAACCGACATCCCCTCGACCGTGTAGAAACACACTGAGGGCCAGGATGTCACACAGTAACAGTAGCAGCTGTCTGTTTCCTCTGCAGCTAACAAGCCCCTCTACACCCTCTCATTCTGTCTGCTTTTGTTGCTAGTTTTCCCACTGAGACAAATTCTCCTCTCTCTCCTATCTGGTATCTTCCTGAGGCATCAGTGTTCGCAGCTTTTTCATTTTGTCAGATCTTGTTGGGTCTCAAAACAGGAAATTTGTTTTGCAAATGGCAGTCGTATTAAAGGGGATGTTTGATTCTCCGTGAGTCGACTAGCAAAACAATGACTAAAGAAGAACCAGATACAGACTGTGAGAATGTCACGCCAGGCCTGAATTAGGTGTGGGGGAAACTTGGCCCTTTGAAGGTGCTTTTTTTGGCTGATCTAGATGATGAATGAAATGTATTGTAGGAAGAAAACGGACGATCAAAATCTCTCTGAAACTCTCCCAAAGTCTTTGCCGTCAAGCCATCAGAGAGACATTGATCAAAGTCACCAGTTGTTCAGGTGAGATCAGCAGAGACTGGAGATAGTGTGGCCTGGCCTAGTAGTTAAAGAACGAGGCTAGTGGCTAAAAGCTTATCAAACAAACATCAAAGGTTGTTACACAATGACAGTTTACAGTTACCACACCAATTATCTCCACTATAAACACTATAAAACCACCATAGAGGTAATCAGTATGACCTGTGAGCTATATTGTGAGTTTTCTTAAGTCATATGATATCTTTTATTTGAAGAACAGTTTCAGATTTAAATTAAGTTATTCACTGAAAACGTTCCTCTCTGGTCCCTTCAAAGTACAGTTTTTTAAATCAATTTTTGGTTTTGTACATACTTAATGTGCATTTCTTGTTAGTGCGCACTGAGAAAATCCTGTATTTTTGTATCTAATTTTCCATTTAAAATATCTTCTTGAAATAAGATACATTTGTAACAGGTAACAATAAGGCCTCATTTGTTTACAATTTGCATTAACTAGCATGAACCTACGATGACCAATATATTTTTACAGCATTCGATAAGATTAGATTTATACTTGAGAAGAAACTCTGCATTACTGTCTGACTGCATTAGCATATATATATATATATATATATATATATATATATATATTTTATTAGATATATATTTTATTTAGATTTTATTTGCATGTTTATTTGTGCAGCCTTGGTGAACATAAGAGACTTCTTCCAAAAACACTGAAAGATCTTACCAACCCCAAACTTTTGAATGGTAGTATACTGTATATATATAAAAATATACATGGCAGTACAGCAAGAAATAATACACTCGTATTAATATCTTATACAGTGTTACTTTTGAAGTAAATTTGTTTTGTTTCAAAGACAATTTAGATATTTTTTTAACTAAAAAAGTAAAAAAATATATATTAATTTATAAATATAATTAATAAAATAATAATAAAAGTCATTTTTGGCAGTGTGGCGGTAACAGACTTTAATACTCCAGGGCGTGATACAGTTCCCTAGGGGTTGCTATGGGGAATGCCTCCGGCATGCCAGGTGTCTGAAGTGCGAGAAACATGACAAAGAACTTGACATTGGCAGGTGGCAGTCTATGACGTCACCACAGGTGCAACCATGAGTATAAAAGGGCACCTGGAAATAACGTCATCCTCTTTCTTGTCTTCAGGATACAGGTTTGTTTGAACGTGTGTTTATTCAAGACAAATCTAGGATTATGGCTAGCACTAGCACCAAGTCTTTCAGACAGTGTGTTCCTCTGTGTCAGCATCATCTGACACCAGATGCTGAGACTCCTTAGCCTTTAAGCGCATTATGCCTGTGAGGCCCTGCTTTTTCTAGCAGTGTTGTCAAGTCATTAGGCTCTCTTTGAGCCTCCTTGGCTACTGCATCTGCTAACAGCAGCATCAACAGCAGCATCATGCTGTATTGATAGCAGTGTTTTTATTTTTTAGCATTGCTAGGCCATCTCTCACTAGGGTGATATTTTTCTAAGGTCTATGCTCCCCCGGAGCTCCGTTTGGATATCTTGCGCAAGTTGTAGAGTTGCTCTCTGTGAGTCTCCTTGCAGGATATCCTGAATTTGTGGGTGTTGTTACTGTAGGTCTCCTCTCAATTTAGAGAGTTGTCACTTGAAGCCTCCACTCCTAGGGCTTGGCGTCTGGCCTCCTCTCGCCAACAAGAGTTATATTTAGGTCTCCACTCTTCAGGGCTCCACCAGGTTATCAGTTGCATCTTGTGTGTGGAATGTTGTTAAGGCCTCCTCTCGATAGGAGATTCGTTATGCTGAGGCCTCTGCTCCTAAAGCTCGGCTATTATTAGCTAAGTCTTTAGGCTCTCTGTGAGCCTCTTTGGCTAATATGAGTGTCATCAGGCCTCCTCTCATTTAAGAGAGTTATTTTATTGAGGCCTCCACTCTCTGAACTCCACCAGGTTAACAATTATAAGTTGTAGGCTCTCTGTGAGCCTCCTCGTTGGATATCTTGTGTGTGGAATGTTGTTAAGGCCTCCTCTCGATAGGAGAGTTGTTATGCTGAGGCCTCTGCTCCTAGAACTCGGCTTTTGTTAGCTAAGTCATCAGGCTCTGTGTAAGCCTCCTTGGCTAATTTGAGCATTACCGGGCCTCCTCTCATTTAGGAGAGTTGCCTTCTCTGAAGCCTCTGCTCTCTAGAGCTCCGCTGGATATTAGTTACAGGTTGCAGGCTTTCTTTGAGCCTCCTTGTGAATTGTCCTGAGTGTGGAACGTTGTTAGTTGTCAGGCTCTCTGTGAGCCTCTTTGGCTAACTTGAGCGTTGTCAGGTCTCCTCTCATTAGTGGGAGTTATCTTATTGAGGCCTCCACTCTCTAGAGCTCCGCTAGGGTAACAATTGAGTTGAAGGCTCTCTGTGAGCCTCCTCATAAGTTATCCTAAGTGTGTAACATTGTTTAGGCCTCCTCTCGATAGGAGAGTAGTTATGCTGAGGCCTCTGTTCTTATACCAGGGTAGTGTGCTAGGTAGTTAGGCTCTCTTTGAGCCCTTCTTAGATACTTACCTCAATACAAGTTAGGCCCCCTCTCAATCTGGGAGGTATTAGTTAGGCCTCCACTCTGCGGAGCTTCGTGGGACAGCTGGACTCAACCCAGCACTGCCCTTGGGTTAGTGTGTTGTCAGGCCTCTTGTTGAGGCCTCCTCTCTCCAGGGCTGCTTTTGGAAGTTTTGAGTATTCTAGGCTCTCTGTGAGCCTTTTTGGAAGCTGACCTGAATATGAATGTAGCTGGGCTTCCTCTCTTAGAGTCTTCCTTGAGGCCTCAGTTCTTAAGAATCTCCAGCCTAAAGTTGTCATTGGTGCGCCTAGGGATGGAGACTCTTTGACTTTGACTTAGCTCAGCCAATAAGGCATTCATCCTTTAAGCATGGCAGCATGGGTATTAATTTCCCATAGCCACCTCTAAGGGACGTAGCGTGAGTTCCCTTTCCAAGGTAACTCAGGTTACTAGGGGTGTAACGCTTCACTCGTTTTCTCGATGCATCGATTACAAATCCTGATGATGCATATGCATCGATCTTGAAACATGTTTTTTGAATCGTGAATCATTAATTTCGGTCAATAATCGATGTAAAATGTAAAGAATCGTATTAACCGCGATTCTATAGCACGATTATGTGCTTTAAAATATATAAACATTGCAATACTCATGCGCAAATTGATGGAGACATTGTGCTCTGTCATTTGCGCTCTCACAGCTTTCCTTCACACAGAGGCCTGCACTCTTTACCGACTTTCACTGGATTGCACTCTCACTCCTTTCATAGCTCTCATTGGCACATTTTTGAGCAGTCCATGTTTGAGCTCTCCTCAGGAAGGGCGCTGTTGTTCACATGCAGATGACGGCTCTCAATTATAATAGGAATAGTCCTGAGTCACACTGCTCAAGCCATTGATAAAGCTGCCAGGTCATTGCGTGGTCACTGGAAACGCCACCTTTATTTTCTATAAAATAAAATACTCAGGAAATATGTCATACCATTGACATTACCTGAGCAGTTGAAGTAAAAGTGATGTTAAAACCCCGCTTATTCAAGGGCGCACATTTATTGCATGGATGGACCAAACACATAATGTAAGTATCTAAATGCATACGCATAGTTCCAATGAATGATAAATTAAATGTATGTAACTCAATGCATGAAGGAAACTGCTGAAGTAACTACAACATTAACAACACTGAAATAAGCATGCGGTTTATCTATCAGCCAGATGCACATTAAAGTTGCGTTCGTTACTATAGCAACAGTAGACACCCAGCATGTTTTCTTTCAGAATCATCATAAGGGAAATGTTCCGTATAAAGAGAACAAAGGTTCCCTTTCGTGGGAACTATCGACGCTACGTCAGTGACGTGATGGGAATCCTCTGCATTTTTGTGTTCGTGAAGCACTATTGTATCCAACCAATGAGAGAACGTGACGTCAGAGGCGGGCGACGTCGCGGACCGGAACCTATAAAGCATGCCCAGAAACAAAGAACGCTAGCTTCTGTTGTCTTCAGTAAGCGCTATTTGTATCTTGTCTGTCTTATTTATTGTTGTCTGTCTACCATCTCGCCAGAAAGTGATCTCTTTGTCTGAGGACAAGAGTTTCCAAACAAGTGAAATAAGCATAGACATATATATATATAAAATGACGGAGAAAGGCCAGCGTTTCACTAAGTGTGCACCTCCTTGTCCGCGATTCATCGTGGAGGGAGATACACACGAGATGTGTGTGAAATGCCTGGGAGTTGAGCACGCACAGGCAGCTCTTGAGGGGGCTGTCTGTGTGCACTGTGAGCGGCTCACTCTCAGGGCGCTGCGCTCACGCCGGGCGCTCTTTGAGGAGGGCGCCGCGGCGAGTGTTCCCCGCGGGTCTGGTCCCGCTGCTGCCGAGGCACAGCGAAGGCTGCACTCGTGGGGTTCACAGATGGATCTAGCAGAGGGGGGAGAGACGGGCTCTGCCTTATCGCTTCCCTTACCTGCTAGATCTAGTGTCTCTCCTTTGGTGGTGGAAGCACGCGCTGCGGTTTCTTCCCCGCAAAGGGAGGCACCGACACTGAATATATCTTCCTCCGAGGAGGTTGATGTTGAAGGTGTCGAGGGTGGTGATGAAGGGACCGTCATCCTCATCTCCAGCCCATGAGGAGCTTATGGAGGTAGTGACCCGGGCAGTAGAAAAACTGAAAATAAGCTGGCCCGCGGAGGATAGCGTTCCTAAAATAAAAAGCAAGTTAGATGAACGCTTCCTCCCAGATAGGTCACTACCCCAGCGTCGGGGACTGCCGTTCTTTCCCGACCTCCACACCGAGGTGTCGAGGTCGTGGAATAGACCTGTGCAGTACCGTGTCTTCAGCCCACAAACGACAATGTATAGTAATATTACGGGGCTGAAGCAACACGGTTATGGGGCGATGCCTCGGGTTGAGGAGACGCTTGCGAGCTATCTCTCGCCCGAGTCTGCATCGTCCCTGAAATCCCGACGTTGCCCACCAAACCACTAAAACAAACATCGAGTTTGGTGGGCAAGGCTTATTCGGCAGCGGGTCAGGCTGCGGCATGTCTGCACACAATGTCTATACTGCAGGCATACCAAGCTGATCTGCTGGGGGAGATTGAGGAGTCTGGGGAAGCGACTTTTGATACAATTCAGGAGTTGAGAAAAGCCGCAGATTTAGCTCTCCGTGCCACCAAGGAGACGGCCAAGTCAGTAGGCCGTTCTATGGCAGCCATGGTGGCCACGGAGAGACATCTGTGGCTCAATCTCGCAGATATTAAGGATAAAGACAAACATATCCTTATGGATGCGCCGCTTTCCTCTGAGGGCCTGTTCGGTGACGCAGTTGCTACTGTCGTCGACAGGTTCGAGGAGGCGAAAAAACAGAAAGCGGCGTTCCAAAGATTCCTTCCCCGGAAATCTCATCCCCCTGAGGCTGCTGGGCGGGAGCAGCCTCAGCCGATAGCCGGCTCCTCGGGATACAGGTCCCAGCAGAAAGCTAGTGTGGCCGCCCGTGCTCCCCCGCGGAAAGCTTGGGGACCGGTGCGCGCTGTACAGCAGAAGCCTTCTGGGGGTAGGGCGGATCTGAGGACCGTCATTATTTCCCGGAAGGCTTCCCAAAAGAAATCCTGACGGTCATGGGTCAGGGTTTCTGAGGGCAGTCCCCTCCGAAGGGGTTCGACGATTAACATCTATCGTTCCCCATCGGTGCCCTCAGGGGGCTGTTCTGCCAACCCTGCCACCCAGTGTGCGACAGGGCGCAGCAGTCCCCGTCGATCCTTCGAGGAGGGTCGGCCAGCACATGATTCGCTTATCTGCCGGTGCGCCGTGCCAGATAAACGAGCCAAGTGCTCAAAAAACACCAGAGACCAGTCTCGAGAGGCTGGTTCCCTTAGTAGAATTTTTGGGGGAATGGAAACTTCTTCCGAATATTTCGAAATGGGTGCTGCTCATGGTAGAACAGGGTTACAGAATTCAGTTCGGTTCTCTTCCGCCCAGGTTCAGTGGAGTGATTCACACAGTGGTAGCTCCAGAGCAGTCTCTGGTAATGGAACAGGAGGTTACGACGCTTTTGCAAAAAGGGGCTATAGAACGGGTTCCCTCTCCCAGCAAAATGTCGGGCTTTTACAGCCGCTACTTCATTGTTCCAAAGAAGGATGGGGGGTTGCGTCCGATCATAGATCTTCGTATACTAAATCGATCTGTAAAGAAGTTGAAGTTCAAGATGCTTACACTCAATCAGATTATTCCACAGATCAGATCCGAGGACTGGTTTGTGGCGATAGATCTAAAGGACGCATATTTTCACATTTCCATCCATCCTTCTCACAGGAAGTTCCTCAGGCTTGCTTTCGGGGGCGAAGCATACCAATACAAGGTTCTTCCCTTCGGCCTATCACTATCACCCCGCACGTTCACGAAGTGCGTGGATGCAGCCTTGGCTCCGCTGAGACTCCAAGGCATCCGCGTGCTGAACTATATCGACGATTGGTTGATTTTAGCTCAAACAGAACGTCTGGCAGCTCAACATCGAGATGTTGTGTTGTCGCACATGAAGAAGCTTGGGCTGAGGCTCAACGCCAAGAAAAGTGTGCTGGTTCCGAGTCAGGTTGCCAACTATCTTGGGGTAATCTGGGATTCCATCACGATGCGGGCGCAATTGACTCCCGCTCGTGTGACTTCCATTCTCGGGGCCGTGAATGGGGTGAAGTTAGGCCGGTCACTCACTGTAAAACAGTTTCAGAGACTGTTGGGTCTGATGGCAGCTGCGTCCAACGTTGTTACTTTTGGCCTTCTGCACATGAGACCCTTACAGTGGTGGCTCAGGACCAAGGGGTTTTCTCCGAGGGGAAATCCTTTTCGCATGATCAAAGTCACGCGGCGGTGCCTTCGTGCTCTGGTCATGTGGAAAAAGCCTTGGTTCCTGTCCCAGGGACCCGTGTTGGGAACTTCATGTCATCGCGTAATGCTTACGACAGATGCGTCCCTCACGGGCTGGGGAGCGATCATGAGTGGTCGCTCAGCTCAAGGTCACTGGGAGGTACACCAGCTCTCCTGGCACATAAATCGGCTGGAGATGCTGGCAGTGTTTCAGGCTCTGAAGCACTTCCTCCCCGACCTGAGGGGCCACCATGTGTTGGTTCAGACAGACAACACTACGGTGGTCTCCTACATAAATCACCAAGGGGGACTGCGGTCTCGGCCACTATGCAAACTGGTCAGTCACATCCTCCTGTGGACCCAGGGGAAATTACTCTCGCTAAAGGCGTTGTATATTCCGGGGTATTTGAATATGGGGGCGGACGCTCTGTCGAGGCAGAGCGCGAGTCCGGGGGAATGGAAGCTTCACTCAGAGGTAGTGGAGCTCATATGGAAAACATTCGGTCGAGCGGAAGTCGATCTCTTTGCCACAGAGGAGTCAACTCAATGCCCTCTGTGGTACTCTCTGAGGCACCCAGCTCCTCTGGGGTTGGATGCCATGATACAGACGTGGCCGAGGCGACGTCTGTATGCTTTTCCCCCAGTCTCTCTGCTCCCGGGAGTTCTGGACAAAGTCCGTCAGGAAGGGGTAGACCTGATATTGGTGGCTCCTTTCTGGCCAACAAGAATATGGTTTGCGGACCTAGTTTCGCTTCTTCACGGCTCTCCTCTGGAGCTTCCAGTCAGACAGGATCTCCTGTCCCAAGCGGGCGGCATGGTTTTACATCCCCGTCCAGAAATGTGGAAACTGTGGGCCTGGCCCCTGAGGGGGCAAGGCTCATAGAATCTGGTCTCCCAACCGAGGTTGTGGAGACCATCCTTCAGTCCAGAGCTCCATCTACAAGGAAGCTTTATATGTATAAGTGGAAGGTTTTCGCTACATGGTGTAGCCATCATAGGGTGGACCCGGTCCACTCATCTGTCAGCTATGTGCTTCAATTCCTCCAAGAAAAGCTTTCAGAAGGCTTAACTCACTCCACATTAAAAGTGTATGTGGCTGCGATTTCAGCCTATCATGTTCCTATGGGTGGTGTCTCGGTAGGTCGAGACCGCTTAGTTGTTCGCTTCCTTCGTGGCGCACTGAGGCTGAGGCCTTCAGTACGCCCAAAATCTCTGACCTGGGACTTAGCCATCGTGTTACAAGGGTTGGCTGAGGCGCCCTTTGAACCTTTGGAAGATGTGTCAGATAAAATGCTCACATTGAAGACTGTGTTTTTACTGGCCATCTCATCCTTGAAAAGGATAGGTGACCTTCAAGCTCTTTCGGTTTCACCATCATGTTTAGAGTTTGCACCAGGGATGGTTAAGGCCTTTCTACATACAAGGCCTGGTTACATTCCTAAGGTCCCCACTAGGGTCCCAGGTCCTATCGTTCTGGAGGCTTTTTATCCCCCTCCGTTTACTGATCCGGATCAGGAAAAACTTAATCTGCTATGTCCTATGAGGGCGTTGGACGCTTATGTTCACAGAGCTGCCCTGTGGAGAAAATCAGACCAACTATTTGTATGTTATGGGTCCCCGAGTCGAGGGGGCCCAGCGTCCAAGCAGAGGATGAGTAAATGGGTGGTTGAGGCCATCTCATTATCGTATAAAGCTCTGGGGCATCCATGCCCCTTGGATGTTAGGGCACACTCAACTAGAGGTATGGCTGCTTCAAGAGCTCACATGTCAGGAGTTTCCTTGGCGGATATTTGTGGTGCTGCTGGATGGTCATCCCAGCACACCTTCATCAGATTTTATAATCTTAATGTGAGTAGTACTCCGGGTGCTTTGGTGTTACAAGATAGCAGCCAGGCACTCAGAGGCACGGCGTAGTGGGGACAGCGTTCCCATCACGTCACTGACGTAGCGTCGATAGTTCCCACGAAAGGGAACGTCTTGGGTTACGAGTGTAACCCTTGTTCCCTGAGTAAGGGAACGAGACGCTACGTCACGTTGCCGTACCTCCAGCATGCCTGGAGCGCTTACTTCAGACATATCACAGAAGCTAGCGTTCTTTGTTTCTGGGCATGCTTTATAGGTTCCGGTCCGCGACGTCGCCCGCCTCTGACGTCACGTTCTCTCATTGGTTGGATACAATAGTGCTTCACGAACACAAAAATGCAGAGGATTCCCATCACGTCACTGACGTAGCGTCTCGTTCCCTTACTCAGGGAACAAGGGTTACACTCGTAACCCAAGACGTTTTTCTTACTATTCCATGAAGAAAAGTTAGTTTAAGATTAGTTGGAAAAGTGCGTGATATTCTAGGGTAGTCTCTCCATGTAAGCAGTAGTATGTTTAATGTACCTGGAACTCTTTAATAAGGTTGTGTAGCCATTAACACTATCCTACACTATACTAGAACTACACTGAACTAGGCCTAACAACACTTTTAAAGCCTTTTAAAATTTTGGCTTATGTAAATTTCCACAAATGCCAATTTTTATAAGCTATTAAAATAAAGTTATGTAGCATCATTAAGAACTAACATGAACTAACATTAATAATGGACAAAAGTTTTTTTGTTTGTTTGTTTTTGTTTTTTGACCCCACTCTCTAATTGCCTGGAGGTCGATGTGTAATTCTCATCCTGACTAAGAAACATTGGGAGAAGCATTTCAATAACCCTATGAATGCATATTAAAATGGAGAATCTAATTGAATTAATCAAATCGCATCAAATTTGAATGTGAATCGTCTCGAATCGAATCGTTCTGAATCTGTAAAAATCATTCTTGAATCGAATCGAACACCCATGAATCGTGAATCAAATCAATTCACTGTATACCCAAAGATTCACAGCCCTACAATTTTAACATGTAACCATGGTTCCCTGAGAATAGGGATAGAGATGCTGCTTCCCTTTGCCACGCTTCAGGCATTCTTGCTCGGTCTCCTTCAGACAAGAAGTGGATGACATTATTTCCAGGTGCCCTTTTATACTCACGGTCACACCTGTGGTGGCGTCATAGGCTGCCGCCTGCCAATGTCAAGTTCTTTGTCAATCCGCACTGAAGCGAGCTCCACAGCAGACATTTTCTCAACAGTCAAAGCAGCGTTACGTCACAAAAGTGCAGACTCGTAGGAAGATCCCGAGAGTTTAGTGTGCGATTTGGGACAGGGCCCTACAGTAAAAGAGGAAACTGACCATAGAAGAAGACACTCATGTCAGCTAGAGTGCATTTTGTGGCAACACTGAGAATGCAATGTGTCCTTGTGTTATGACAGAACACAAAGATGAGTGAAGTTAAGCTTTCGTAGCTAAAAGAGTCAGCATATCGTATGTTTCGGTCTTTTTGTATATTTTGACCGTTGTAATTCTCATGGCACTGAATTTTTTTTTCATTCAAACAAATTATCTTAAGAATTTCTATTGCTTGAAAACCTCGGTTGAGAAAAATAATATGGTTAAAGAAAGCATCATGAGGGGCAATATTCATCAAGCCACTCTGATCAGTCTACATTTATTTATTTATTTTTTTTAAATGTTCACACTCCAGAGAATCAGCAGTTTAGGAAATCTTTAGGTCATGGAATTTTAGGAGAAACTTTCACACTTCCAGAAGCTGAAGAGAGTGGGCGAAAAGTAAAAGATTAGAGGAAGAAATAATTAAAGTTTGGCAAGAGATGTGTGCGATATTGAAGATTGGTGATGTGTAAGGACTGGTGTTACTGGGAACAAGGAAGCAGAAAAGTGGAGAGGACGAGATTCCGGACAGAGAAAAGTGAATAAAACGGAGAGTAAGGATTTATCTATCTGTAGGCTTAGTGTGTGGACGGATAATACAGTTATGGAGGAAAAGAAGAGAGAGCAGGTGGGTGGATTAATGGAAACTGATGGAAAAAAAGAAGGTGGCAAAATTTGAAGCTCATGTAATTAGAGATATTGGGTTCCACGGACAGTAAACAAACACAGCTGCCATGAAGGTAGACGGTGACAAGGGAAAAACCTCAACTTGCCAAAATTTCTGCTCACTGCAGCTTATTCTGCCCATGACAACTTAAGAAATATAAAGTGACCAATGACAATTTTTGCTTTTACATGCAATTTAGGGACTTTAGTTTAATAATTAACCAGCATGAATTCACTGTGTTTTGAGGCCATAGCCATGAGCTTTTACAGAAAGCTCCAGAAAATAGTGATTAATTATTTCTCAAAAATGATCAATGCATCAGTCTTGCACCCTTTAAACATGACTTCAAGTCCAGGCACACAGACTGAAGTTGTGTAAAGCCAACAAATCAGATTCAAACTACTTGTGTGCACGTTTACATGCACACTGATATGCTGATAACTCCCAAAAATCAACTTATTGAATTACATGCAAACCAATATACTGGCAATGCATGTAGACCATGTTTTCAAGACTTTATTAAAAAAACAGGTTATTCCCCAGTAGTGTATACCTGTCTATCTGACAAGGAGTATTTCACATGTTATGTCAGTTGTGATGTAATAACAACCCATGAGGAGTATTCCAAAATGTCAGCGGGAAACTTACAGACTTCTCTTTTCTTGCAGTTATGGATGCAGCATTTTGCTTGTACCACTTCTGCATGAGATGAGAGCACATTTTCATAATTTCTTGGGTCAAGAAAGAGTTGAAGTTTGTGATGTATTTCCTTGTCCCCTACAGCGAAATGCTTGCTCTATCTGGATGTGCTTAAATCCACAGCAAGGACGCTTTCATGTCACACATCATCACACATGCGTACTTCAATAAGCCCACAGAATGCAGGGGTAAGGGGCAACAAACTAGCTGTGTCAATCAGTTTATGCTTGCCGTTTATTACCTTGAACCGGTTAACGCCTTTACATGACACATTTTATCAGCTTTTTTAGCATAATTCTGTAAAGAATGTGCATGTAAACACGCTTACTGTCCGCTAGTTCATATAATTTTTTTGTGTGCAGTATGCATCAGGTTATCAGTGAATGGACTGAGTACGTGCTGTCTGATGCTGAGATGAGCTTTAGATAAATATCAATGGCTTTCAAACTGATTTATGATACAAATCTCATTGAGTACTGTAGTCTAGACACTGCTTAGACTACTATTTTTGAAAGAAATTAGTATTCGGAATGTGCAAAGAATGCAAAAATATAGACTTTGTTATTTGTCCAAGATGTTTACTCTATATTGTACATATATTCTAATCTTCCTTCTATTTTTTAAAGCATGTGAAACAGTATGCTATATATAGTATAGTACTATACTACTTATTCCGTATAGCATACCATTGCACTGTCTCCGCTGTATGTATACGCACAGTATGTGATTTTTCTCACTGTACTAAATAGATACCTGAATGACCTACTACATTTTCCAAAATGTGCAGTACACTGCAAACTTGAAATGTTTACCATTTTATATTGCCTACTATTTCACAGACTATTCCATAATCTTTGCATGCAAGTAATACCTACTAAATTTGCCAAAGTGCACAAATTGCATACTAATTGGTTGAAATTTGACAGTATATAACCTACTGTACAATATGCATTACACAGAATGCACACTGCAATGTGCGTATCTTGACCTTCCATCTCCAGTGTGACAATGTATTTTATTTATCAAGATTTTATTTATTTTTTAAATTTATATTTGCATACTGCATACTGTTGTAAATACTATGTAAAATAAACAACAGGCAGCGTATAATACAGTTTTGCTCAGTTTACATACCCCTTGCAGAATCTGTTCATGAGTCCCTTGTTTGTTTGGAGCAGTTGAACTGCTCACTGGTTATTAGGAAAATCCTCTAAAAATCCTCCACTGTCACTGAGGACAATTGAGTAACTCAAACACAATTAGGATGATCAGGGTAAATTGTACTTATTTTATCTTCTGGGAAATGGGCAGTACTAAATGAGAAAAAAAAAAAAAAAAATCTTTAAACAAAATAAGAAGTGTACACATCATCACCTTGCTCAAAAGTTTACACCCCAGCTCATAATTTTCTTCTTGCACATCAGAATTTTTACTATGCCTCTTATTTTGTAAATTCTGCAAGGGGTATGTAAACGTTTGAACACAGCTGTATGTATTAGATAATTAGCAGTTTATTTATTAGCAATAAGCAGTATGCTGGTATTTCATTCTGAATACAGCCAAACAGAACATTTCCTCCACCAGACTATCTATGCAACGTCGAAGGCAGGAATTCTGTGGATCTGCATGAGATAAACTTACTCAATCATCTATTTTGCATTGAAAGAAATTAAGACAATGCCTTATTAAGGGGTTCTGGCAGAACTCACAGCAAACTCTTGTTTGTGTTCGCATTCAGCTGTGTGCTGCTCAAAAGAAGGACAGACAAATGAATGTCCTTCAGGCCGTAATTACAGGCATCAGAACAGCATGTCCTCTCCAACAGAAACACGTAAACAGTCAGCATGCATCAGAGAATATGACGTCCTGATCCTCTGGTCTTGATGGATATTGATGTTGTGCATGAGATGAGTTACTCTTTTGAGGGAACAAACCATGCAGCCTAGAACATGTCCAGGTCATATTTACCCACAAAATTGAAGATAGAGAAAAAAAGAGAAAGAATTAATTGCATAAAATGTTGCATGCATTTGTAACGTGCTGGTTGTATATAAACACACGACGAAGAAGATAATTCACAAATTAGTAGTCTTTACTGGATAATCCAATAGAAGAATACACAATCCAGGCAGGAACTCAACTCAACACAAGTAAGATGCGAGACCCGACAAAGACACAAGACCCGACAAAGACACACCCACAGAACTGAACTGATATACACAGACGATTAACTAAAATGACTAACAGCAGTGATGAATGTGATTAGTGTCCATAGTGACAGATTGTGGCAGTAAACTAGAACAAAGGAGCACATGTGACAGATGAAAACAAACAAACTGAAATGGTGTGGTGTGAGGGTGTGACAGCATTACTGATCTAAATCACACTGCATTATAAATTCTAAGCTGGGTGAGTTTCATGAAAAGTACTTGAAATGAAATCCCTCTTATTCAGTGTTCATTCGTTGTCGCCATCTCACGAGTCATTGCATATCAAATCAATACATTTCAATCCAGCTGATCGATTTTCCGCTTGAAACAGGTTCATAAATCTAGGTTTATAATATGGATGAAGTTTGTAGGTGACAGAATCAATGTTCAGTGTCTGGTGTGATGTCATGGTTCAATAGTGCACAAAAAGACTTGTGTATCATATATCAGGAGTGTAAATCATTGTGTCCAGGGCATGTGAGTGGTTTCTGCCCATAAACCTTTCCGTCAAATGATCTGTGAGGTATGGAACCTTGTTTCCGCCACAAAATAAAAAAGTTAATTGCGACAATATCACAGTTCTGACTTTTTTTCTCACAATTGCAAGTTTATATCTCACAATTCAGAGGGGGGGGAAAGGTTGAGATATAAACTCGCAATTGCAAGAAACAAAAGTATTGTGAATTTTTCTCAGAATTGTGGGAAGTGCAAGAAAAAAGTAAGAACTGCAATAAGTTGAGTTCAATTACCTTTTTTAATTTTTGTATTTCATGGCGGAAAAACAAGCTTCTATAAGTGAGGAACTATTGTCTTATCTCAACTGAACTAAATATTACTTTACATAAAAAAAAAAAAAAATCTATTCTATTTTGTATTTTTACATTAACAATATAATTATTGTTCTATTTTTTAAATCCAAAATTTAAATCTCATCAAGTTAGTGTTTTTATTTTTACATTTATTCCAAAATAAGAACTAACACCATTAAAAATGTAAACAATATATTTTAAACAATAGATTTTATTTGTTCAGCTGTTCTTTTTAATATTCAACTTATTTCTGGATCAGCCATCAAGCTCGGTAAACACTGTCACAGACAAAATGTATCTTTAATTTCACCAAGCTGATTGCTCACTAAAAAAAATCCCACAGTCATCATGTTTTCAAGCCATTTCAAGTTTGATTTTGACGTGACATAAAGCGGTGATATCTAAATGATTGAGCTATTTGTTTACTTTTTAATCAGTCTTCCCATTTTTGTTCATTCAGACTGATTTGCAAATGTGGAACACATGAAAATATGAGGTGGAATGTATCACATGAACCAATCATAACCAATCATAGCCAATCATAGTGTGATGGAGGCATTTGCCTCCTCTCACATGACTTTTCCCCATTCATTCTCAATTACCCCCCAATAAACCCACCACAAACTTTAAAGCTTTAAAACTCAATGGGCTCAGGGGGGGAAAGAGAGATGCGAACTCCCGCTGTAACTTTACCCACAGGTGTCCCTGTTGGACTGTGTTGCTTTAGAAAAACAAGTGATTTATACACACATTTTGTACTATTTGCATTGTTTTATTTTTATAATATGGATTATTTTCTCATCAATTTTTTTATGTACAAAAAGTAGTTTAACGTCAGACTAATGACAAACAAACCACAATACACCTTAATTTAGCCAGTGTCTGCTCATATGCCAGTATAAATATCTAAACATTCTTAAATCAAGATAAAATTTGATAAGCAAAATGTCATAAGATATTTGTAAAATGTGCCCTGGGTCAATGTTCATCAATGTTGTTATATGGACTTTTATTTTGAATTTCCACATGTTCTCTTCTGTGATTAGTTCCTGTTTGCCTTGTTGTTTTTTTTTTTTTTTTTTTTTTTTTTTTTTTTTTACGAACTTTATTATGAACAATGCACGGGACAATAGGTACAGAGAACACTACAGATACTGTGTAACCTGCACAACAAAAAGTGACATGTACAGACCAGAGGATAATAACATATTAATATAATATATAGAAGGGGAAGATTAAGAATTAATCAGTTCCTTCAGGAGATGAAATGTTCTTTTAGCCTTCATATTTTGCATGTTTTCTATTGTTTTTTAATATGATTTAAAGTCAAGATGAAATACATTAAAGCAAGGTTGTGAATTAGACCATTTACATTTGTGAATATGGTATTTTCCGAAGATAATAAACAGCTGAATAACAAAAATTAAATTTTTGGACAAACCACATAAATCAAAGTATAACATGACATCAAAAATATTGATTCTGATGTTTACATTCAATTTTGTAATTATAAATTCTTCCAAATCAGACCAAAATTTTTTTTTGTGTACACACAGTGATAAAATAAATGAAAAATAGTCTCCCTATTTGATTGGCAAAAGACACAGGACTCTTCTATGTTTATTTTAAATCTCCTTAGCGTATCTTTAACAGGATAAATTTGATGTAAAATTTTAAATGAAACTTCTTTTATTTTATTATTAATACAGTATTTATAAATAGTAATATTAGCCTTTTCCCAATTTAAATCACCCATGGTTGAATACCAAAAAAACTTTGCAGCAGGTGGAACTGAACACGAAATTTGATTTCTAATATATTTATTGGTGTATTCTTTCTTTGTAATGTCTGTATCTCCAATAAAAATTCTATTAAATTCAGCACTAATATCTGTGAATGATATGTGTTTTAGAATTTGAAGTGAACCTGTAGGGATTGCATCAAATACAATTGCGTATTCTTTTGGTGTCACTGGGAAGTTAAAGTTCTGAAGAAATTCTGAATATGACATGAGAAAACCATCTTTGTTCAGTAACTGTCCTACCAACAGAATTCCTCTATCAAACCATGGTTGACAAAACAGAGACTTCTTTTTATAAAGGATTTCTTTGTTATTCCAGATAAAGTATCTATGTGGACTAAAGTTATGTTTATAGATCAATATCCAAGATAGAAGGGCTTGTTTATGGAAGTCAGCTAATTTCAAGGGAATTTTATCAATAGAAAAATTACATTTCAGTAGAAAATGTATGCCACCAAGAGTATTGAACAAATATGATGGAAAAGCATTCCAGATGCTGTCAGGACTTTTCAAGAATTCTATAATCCATTTTATTTTAAAAGTATTATTTATAGTATGAAAATCCAGCACTTCCAGACCACCTTGGTCTCTACATCCTGTGATAACATCTTTTTTGAGATAATGGGGTTTTTTCCTCCAGATATAATCATACAGTATTTTATCCAATTCTTTGATTGTATTTTTTGGGATATCCAGCGATAAGGCAACATATACAGAGCGTGATATACCTTCTGCCTTTGATATTAAGACCCTGCCAAATAAAGACAAGTCTCTCATTAACCATGAATTTAGTTTAGATTGTATTTTTTTAACAATTGGATCAAAATTTAACTTATGACGTTCTTCTTTATTTTTACAAATTACAATTCCGAGATATGTCACTTTTTCATTAATTGGTATTCCATCAAACCTGGCCAGATTGCAATTTTTCATGGGGAACAAAACTGATTTATTAATGTTCATTACCAACCCTGATACATCACTAAATGTTTTGATACTATTTACTGCAGTCCCAATTTGGTTTCGGTCACTCAAAAAGATGGCTGTGTCATCTGCAAGTTGGCAAATTTTAAACTTTTTACCAACAGCATTAATTCCTGAAAAGGGAGACATTTTTATGTGTGTAGCCATTGTCTGAGCAACTAAGAGAAACAAAAATGGAGACACCGGGCAGCCTTGTCTAATACCACGTGATATACTAAATCTTTCTGATGTGCCTGTTTTCAGTTTAATAGAACTAGAACACCCATTATATAAGGTTTGAATCGCCTTATGAAAATAGTTACCAAAACCAAAAAAGGAAATAGATTTTAATATAAAGTTATGCTCGATGGTGTCGAAGGCTTTATAAAAGTCAATGAATAGTATGAAGCTATCATTCGGAAGAAGGTCACTGTAATCTATCATGTCTAAAATTAAACGTATGTTATTGCTTATGTGTCTTTTGGGCATAAATCCAGATTGTTCTTCATCTATAATTTGGTTCAGGCTATGTTTAAGTCTTCTGGCAAAAATTAAAGCAAATAACTTTGCATCATTGTTAATTAAACTAATGGGTCTCCAGTTTTCAATGTGTAATTTATTCTTATTTGGTTTGGGAATTAAAGTAATCACACCCTGTTTCATAGTCGGAGGAAGTTCACCTTTTTCAATGGCTTCTTCAAACACAGATAGCAGGAAAGGAGAGAGTTTGTCATTAAATACTTTATAAAATTCTCCTGTTAAGCCATCATTCCCGGGTGTTTTATTGTCTTTTAAAAGTTTAACACATTCCACCAGTTCAGGTAAGGAAATTTTTCCATCACAAATCTTTCTAAATTCTTCATTTATTTTCTTAGCATTTGTGGAGATGTTATTTAAAAAAGAATCTATGCCAGAACCAATGGAAGCGGATGAGTATAAGTCCTGATAAAAGCTAGCAACATGTTTTGAGATTATCTTATGATTATTGGTAATACTTCCATTGACTGACAAATTAGTTATTGTATTATATTCAGCATTTCTCCTTTCTAATCCAAAAAAGTACTTTGTATTTTTCTCTCCTTTTTCAATCCATTTACATCTGGATCTAACAAAGGCGCCTTTAGTTTTTTCTATGTATATGTTGTCTAGTTTACTTTGTAATAAAATCAGATTTTCTTTCTCATGTTCACTAAGATTACCGTTAGATTTTATTTGTAAATTTAATATTGCTTTAATGACTTGTGATTCATTTTCTCTTCTTTGCTTTGCTAAATACTTCCCTTTTTTAATAGCCATTTTGCGAATTTCAAATTTTGTTAGTTCCCAATTTTGTCCATAGTTACCAGAATTACAAGCTTGCTTCCAAAATTTTTCAATGATCCTACTAATTTCTAGTTTAAAATCTAAGTTGTTAAGTAATGAATTATTAAGTTTCCAGTAACTGGAAGTATTATTCTTAGAAGAACAATTGCTCAAGTAAATTTTAATAAGTATAAGTTTATGGTCAGTTAATACGGCTGGTTCTATCATCACATCTTTGACCTTATCTTCAAGGTCATTGGAAATGAGCCAAAAATCTATGCGTGACTGCAAAGACAGACTTCTATTGCTCCACGTATACATTCTCTGCAATTTGTTCCTTTCACGCCAAATATCCATAAGTCCAAGACGCAAACATGTATTTTTAAGTTCACAATTTATGTTTGTAGGTTTTGGAGGCCATCTATCCAAGTTATCATCAAATACTGTATTAAAATCACCTCCCCATAAAACCTTAGCTTCTGAAAATTTCAAATTAAGTTGACAAATTCTTGCCTCCACAATTTTAAAGAGAGTCTGATTTCTAATTTTGTCGTTGGTGGCATAAATATTAACCATTATGAATTGTTTCTGTTCCAATTCACATACTAAAATAATTAATCTTCCTGAAACGTCTTTTTCACTATATAGAATTTGACCCTTAAAGTTTCCTTTTAAAATAGCCACGCCTGCTGATCGATTATTTCCATTCGAAAACCATATTTCACTCCCCCATTGGTTCTTCCAAAAAGATTCATCTTCTGCACATGCATGAGTTTCTTGAGTAAAATAAAAGTCTGCATTTTTAGCTCTGCAGTACAAAAAAAAAGCTTTCCTTCTAAGTAAATCTCTTAAACCTCTGGCATTGACAGAACAAACATAAAGCGACATCAAGAAAGAAAAAAAGATAAAAGTACTAGTTTAACTTTAGTGTTTTCTATAGGCAACAGGTTTCTTGCGTAACTTAAAGGAACTTTGCATAAACCATCCTCTTTTCATATTTGGGTTAAATAAACCTATTACACTTTGGAATTATTTATCAAACTTTAAAGTCCCCATAAAACTTTCCGTTATCACGATAAAAGGATAAAGCTGAAAAACTTTATGAACAAAATGTAAACATTTTCAGAACTAACTACCTGTTATACAGTACATCTAGGTTGGACGTATTTCTCTGCCATCGATGAACGCTTTCGCCCCGCTGAAATAAGCAGCTTTACCTTCTTTTCTGGCTTGGTCTACCGCGGGCCACAGTCGACTCCTTGCTTCCTTGTCTGCGGCTGTGAGATCTTCCTTGAAGCGTAATCCTTGAGTTTGCAGAAAGGGACTCTGCCTGGCGTGTTTCCAAATGAGATCCCTCGCCGTTCTTGAAGTAAATCTGATGATGATCGGCCGTGGATTCCCCCGTTGATCCTCCACGGCTCTGAGTCGGCCGAGTCGGTGTACGATGTCCACCGCCGCCGTCACTTCGTTCCTCTGCTCCTCTGGGACCACAGCTCTGCAGACCTCCTTCACTCTCTCTTTCACCTTTTCCAAGGAGTTTTCAGACACCCCATGAAGTCGCAGGCACCACCTGCGGCTGTATCGTTCCTGGTCGTTCATCCGCTGTTCCAGCTCAGCAGCTTTTTTCTTCATTTCTATATTTTCTTTTTTTAGACTTTCGTTTTCTTTTTTCAGACCCATAACATCAGAATGAATTGAGTTTAAACTTTCACAGATGCTCTCAATTTCTTTGGAATTGTTCTTTATCATTATTTCCAGGTGGTCTGCTCGGCTGTTGATTTTTTCTGAAAGAATCTGTATAATGTTGTTCTGGACTTCCATTAAGCTTGGCTCTGAAGCCGCGGCTGGTTCAACATTCTTTGTTTTTTTTGGTGCAGGTGTCTTACTTGGTGTACTAGGAGAAGATTCACATCTTCCTCCAGCTTTACAGGCGTACGAATGAGTGTCCTCAATTTTTCGCTTTTCTTTAGCGTGGTCCACTTCCATCCCTTCCAGCGCGGACATCTGCTTTCTGATTGACATTTTGCTAGCAGACCTTTTGCAAGCTAACTTTTCAGAATTGTTCAACAACAGCGATAAAGTTCTGTTTGTATGTCCAAATCGTCTTTCTCAGTTCTTGTAACGAATTCATAAATTATTCACTTTATATTTGGGGGGAAAAATATGCACTACATTCAAAAATTTTGCAAGAAAATCATGTTGCCGTACCTCCACTTAAGAAAAACGCCTTATCACTGCGCCATCTTGGCCGCCCCCCCGTTTGCCTTGTTGCCTTGATATACCATTTTCACATGACGTCACACAGTTTCCGTTAGGACTCGAAGCAGTGTATCCTCACTTCCGTCAGCATAGTGGAATACTAGCGCGACTCGAATGAAGTGCACTCAATATTTGTACATTACCACAAATGTGGTTAAAGGATAACTGTAGTCGCCTAATTTCATGTACATTCAAGGTGAGGTATTTGGCAGCCGCAGATCTCAAACAAACTTACCGATCGGCGAGATTTGCTGCTCGAAGTCGGAGTTGAATACGTAACAGTTACTGAAGCCATGCAATTTGCTGCCCATATCTTGCAAACTTTGCTGTCTTTATTGCAGATGAAGCTGTTTATATACATTTGTGAAATAAACGCATGTTTCCAACATTTACATGCAGTAAAAAACTAATCATTCAAAGCTTAATGTACTACTTATTTCAGTGCCTACAGGCCTATGTACAATGAAGATCAACATAAGCTTATTCTTTTTAAATATCAAAGTCTATTTTTATACTTTTATTTCGATAAATATGACGCATAATAATGCAAATTGTGTTTAATATAATACTATTTCTACATGAAGACTGTAATGTAAAAACTGACTCATGTACATGGCATTTTTACCATAGTAAAAAAAACAAAAAAAAACATTGTCATCATTCATCTCTTTATTGCAGAACAAGATCGATGCATACAAAAATATACAGAGGATTTACAATAGTATACTCATTGTTATAGCAGCATTAAATGAACGAAATCAAATTATTTCTTCAGGGAATAACATACATAGGCTACTTCCGTTTTGTATTTTCAATACACTCCTTACAGATTATACACTCTTAATATATTGCAGCAGTTCAGTTTAAACTGGTATTATGTAAAATTATCTAAAATCTTCACACTATTAATTCTTCGGAGTATTATATGTGGATGTGTTACTTCCAGGTGTCCATTACTCGTATATAAATCTCACAAGAACAATATCCATTATTATAGCCTACCATTTTCTAAAAACAAAGATTTGTTTTTAAAGATAATGTTCTTGTTAATCCAAATAGGCTAACAGATTTGTGTGGACACACAATCGTTGTGATAAAACTCTGACAGCAATTCACGGACACAACATTGCTAAAGTTTCTGCTCGTGGAAACCCTAACCAAGGCAGTTACAGAAAGGAAATAATAAATATCATTACCAGAAGAACTCGAATGTGTAAATTCTTGACATAAACAGTTCGCATTTAAAGTTATTAAAGCATTTTCCCGAGAAGTCGCCGGCGCGAAGGTAAGACAGAACAACTGATACACTGCTTTGCTGATAGGCGGAAGTTAACTGACGTCACTGTGAAAAGGGTCTGTTGTCTCCATAGTTATCCTCATTAGTTTCCATAGTAACTTATCTTCACCTGTTTATCATGAGCAATTGTGTTCCCTGTGTATTTATATCCATGTGTTTCAGTTTTCTTTTGTTGGTTGTTGTTCTTGCATGTCTCTCTTTGTAAGCTGTTGCATTCCTGGTTTCCCTGTTTGGATTATGTTCCTGTCTCTGTTTTGAATTATCTTGGATTGTGTTTTTTTTTTTTAATAAACAATTGCTGCACTTGGATTCTCACCTAAGTCTTGTTTTCTGAAAACTGTATCAAATGAAATGCAAGCTTAAAACTAGAAAAAAAAGATCTGCCAGTAAGAAACCAAGAAACAACTTGTTTTTTTTTTGTTTGTTTGTTTTTTTTTTTTCTTCAGAAAGCAAGACTTAATATTTAATGCTTTTTAAAGCAAATCATCACGAAACTGTGGCCTTTGTGATGCACGCATGCACAGAGCACAAAAACATCTGTAACAGCCACAGACTCACACCATAGAAACAAATCAGTGCTTGAAATCACAGCTTATTTACTGGGGTTTTATTTAAACCTGACCATATCTGAATGATTCCTCAATCTGTGGTCTGCTGTGTTTGCTGCAGGGGAAACTCAATGGTGGAAACTTTTGGTACGACAGACTTGTGTTCAAGCAGCATGAAAGTAAAAAAGTGGAGAGAGTCAGAGAGGTAAATGCTGACGGCTGGAGATTCCCCAGGCACGTCTTTCAATAGGAGCTCTGCTTTAACTGGCTAAGGTCAGTAATTTTCTCTCACAGATTTCTGTCTATTTGAGAAACAGTCTGTAGAAAAAAAAATATTCGAATGACTCCCACTTATTTTCCTGCAGGTCTTTTTTGTTGGTAGAAAAATACGCATGAGGGAGTGGGAAAGAGAAATGCTGACCATTTATTCGGGCCTGCCCGGTCGTGAAACAGATGTGTGAGGAAATCTGACAGCCATGAAATAAATGAATGCAATGTGGCAATCAAAACAGAAGGAGAATTTCAGATAATTACTCAGTTTCTCCCCAAGATTGTTAGAAAAAAATGCATGAAATTTGCAGCACAACTGTCTTAATGTCCTCATTTTTTTCGTACAGTATGTGATTGCATGCTTTCTTAGTATTTCACATTTTTACCTGCTTGGCAGCTCAATTTAGTGGAAATTGCTAAATCATATTTGCAGTAATGGAAATGTCTATCAAGGCACATCTATCAAGACCATAATTGATTTATCGCGCTGTCATTGCAGGTAACTAATTACATATTACATTTAATATGATGTGTATATGACAAAATATCACTTCAAAATAACACTAATATATGCTTTAGACGTAAATTGCTCCATTAAATATGCTTTTTTTCTCTCCCTTCAAATATACTAAGTTCATGTTTATATTTATAACCATAAAACCTCATTGGACAAGCAATTTAACTATCTTAAATCAAACATAAAGTAAATTAAATGCAATTTTAAGGCTTTATCGCTAATGACATTTGTGTAGTTCTGACTGGTAGTTTCTTGGAAATGAGTATGTAACTGACTTGTGTCTGTCTGTTAATCAGCCGCTTGCATTCTGTTTCTTGGGAATTTGTATTTTGAATTAATATTGGACACGAATACACTGTCAAAAAATGTTTTTTTCAAAGGTGTAAATAAAGATTATTGGAGTACATTTTATAAGAAAATATATTTTAGTTTTTCCACTGGAAAATGTAACGTTTAATGTTAATTGTTGTTTCTTTGTAGTTAATTTTGAAATTTACTTGCAATTTCTGAGTGAAAATTGTTTCTGCTACGGCAAAAAGTTTTTCATTGTACTTGTACTTTTACTTAGTTTCTTTTTTATGCTAGTGGAATTATTGTTCATTTACATAAGTTAACTTAAGTTAAACTGTGAAAATACGATGTTTTCACACAGAGATTTTGTTAATTTGTTTTCAGTTTTTACGAGATTTTGGAATTTTGGAGTCTTCACTTACAGAACTCTGAACTCAATAGCCTCATATTATAGTTAAAGTAGTGAAACACTGTTACACTGTTTGGATTTATGATGTTCACCATGTTTTCAAACCACTTTTGATGTGTCCATCAAAATCCGAAAAAAAAATATTTCGTGCTTGGCTGACGCTTGCTTCAATCTCCAATTCTCAAACAACAAAGTAATGATAAGACATATTCAGTCGATGTGGTTGTGCTGGGATACTAGGTCATCCGACCATGACCGCTGGTGTGAGAACACTCTTCCGAGATGCTTTCTTGTGAACTTTAACACCAACTTGATGTGTTGGGACCCAAGGTCAAATGAGTTGTTCTGTTCTCTGTGAGCACTGAAATCACTTTAGCAGTTTCTTAAAACTTATTTCATCCAAATAGCTGAAGATGCAAAACTGTGTAAGAATAAGTTTAAAGAGGACCTATTATGCTTTTTATATTTTCAATTTTCACTTTCTTTAGTGTGTAATGTTGCTGTTTGAGCATAAAAAGTCCACTCCAAAGGGAGTTCTATTCTATTCTATTCTATTCTATTCTATTCTATTCTATTCTATTCTATTCTATTCTATTCTATTCTATTAAGCACTGTTTCTGAACTCACTGAAACACCTCAATTGTAGTCTTGAGTTTTCTTCTGAGAATGAATACATCACAATTTTCCTCATTTGACTAATTCACACTCAAGGCATACACAAAATAAAAAACAAAATCAAGACTTTGAAAAGGGGCATCATACGTCTTCTTTGTAATATGTTCTTAAAATGTGGAGAAAACATGTTTATGTATCCACATGTATACTTTTCACAGGGAACTTTACGTTGTAAATCTGGCCCCATTTCCGCACATTTCCACCAAAGAAAAAGTTTCTTTGAGCCCTGAAGTAGAACCTTAAAACTGATCGTCTTGAACCCTGAATGAGCATCAGAGGCTGGATGATGGACAAGTTCAGTTTCAGAACAACTACAACTTACTAAACACAAAACGTCTCGGGTTACGAGTGTAACCCTTGTTCCCTGAGTAAGGGAACGAGATGCTATGTCCAATGACGCAATGGGAACCCTTTGCATTTTGTGTTCGTGAAGCACCTCTGTATCCAACCAATGAGAAGACGTGATGTCAGAGGCGGGTGATGTCACGGACCAGGAAACTATAAAGCATACCCGGAACAAAGAACGCTAGCTTCTGAGTATTGTCTGAAGCAAGAGCGCTCCAGGCATGAAGGAGGTACGGCAACGCGACGTAGCGTCTCGTTCCCTTACTCAGGGAACAAGGGTTACACTTGTAACCCGAGACGTTCCCTTTCGTGGGAACATCGACGCTACGTCCAATGACCCAATGGGAACGCTGTCCCAACTACACCGTGTCACCAAGTGCCTGGCTGTTATCTTGTAAAACTTTAGCACCTGGAGTGACATTCAAGTTAAGATTGTAAAATCTGATGAAGGTGTGCTGGGATGACCATCCAGCCGCACCAAAAATATCGTCTAAGGAAACTCCTGACAAAAGAGCCTTGGAAGCAGCCATACCTCTAGTAGAATGAGCTTGAATAGTTAAGGGACATGGGTTTCCCACTGCTTTGTATGCGAGTGAGATGGCCTTGACCACCCACTTGCTCATCCTCTGCTTAGATGCTGGGCCCCCTCTCTTAGGGGACCCATAACATACAAATAATTGATCTGTTTTTCTCCTAAGGGCAGCTCTGTGGACGTAAGCATCCAATGCCCTCACAGGGCAAAGCAGATTCTTCTTTTCCTGATCCATGTTTGTAAAAGGAGGCGGGCAGAACGCCTCGAGTATAATGGGACCTGGGACCCTCAACGACACCTTTGGGACATAACCCGGTCTGGTGTGTAAGAAAGCCTTAATCATACCAGGCGCAAATTCTAAACATGACGGAGCGACTGACAGCGCTTTTAAATCACCAATCCTCTTTAGGGATGAGATTGCCAACAGAAGGATAGTTTTTAGTGTCAGGAATTTGTCTGATACTTCTTCTATTGGCTCGAAGGGAGCCTCAGCTAGCCCCTGGAGCACAATGGTCAGATCCCAGGTTGGAGTTTTTGTGCGCGCCGCAGGCCTCAACCTGAGCGTGCCACGAAGGAAGCGCATGACTAGGGGGTCTCGACCCACCGAGGAACCCCCTACAGGACTGTGATAAGCCGAAATGGCTGTGATGTACACCTTTAGTGTTGAAGGGGTTAAACCTTCAGAAAACTTCTCTTGAAGGAACTGCAGCACATAGCTGATTGGAGAATGGACAGGGTCCAAATTATGTTGGCCACACCATACGGCAAACAGTTTCAATTTGTATGAATCGTACCGCCCTCTTGCGACAGAAGGTCCTGTCTGAGAGGAAACTCCAGAGGCGAGCCGTGAAGAAGAGACATTATGTCCGAGAACCATATTCTGGTCGGCCAGTAAGGGGCCACCAGTATTAGGTTGACCCTCTCCTGGCGAACCTTCTCCAGAACTCCGGGGAGCAGTGAGATTGGGGGAAATGCATACAGGCGCAGCCTCGTCCACGTCTGTAGCATGGCATCCAGCCCTAGAGGTGCTGGGTGCTGCAGGGAATACCACAGAGGGCACGGAGATGACTCCTCTGTGGCAAATAGATCGACTTGAGCTCGACCGGATGTTTTCCATATTAGTTCCACCACCTTGGTGTAGAGTTTCCATTCCCCCGGACTCGCGCTCTGCCTCGACAGAGCGTCCGCCCCCACATTCACCCGCCCGGGAATATAAGCAGCTCTCAGAGAGAGGAGCTTTCCGTGGGACCAGAGGAGGATGCGACTGGCCAATTTTGATAATATGCGAGACCGCATGCCCCCCTGATGGTTGATGTAAGAGACCACCGTAGTGTTGTCCGTGCAGACCAACACATGGTGATCCCTCAGGTCTGGGAGGAAGTGTCTCAGAGCAAGAAACACCGCCATCATCTCCAGCCGATTTATGTGCCAGGAGAGCTGATGGTCCTCCCAAAGACCCTGAGCTGAGCGACCACTCATGATCGCCCCCCAGCCCGTGAGCGAAGCATCTGTCGTAAGCATTACACAACGACGAGAAGTCCCCAGCACGGGTCCCTGGGACAGGAACCAAGGCTTTTTCCACATGACCAGAGCACGAAGGCATCGCCGCGTGACTTTGATCATGCAAAAAGGATTTCCCCTCTGAGAAAACCCCTTGGTCCTGAGCCACCACTGTAAGGGTCTCATGTGCAGGAGGCCAAAAGTAATAACGTTGGACGCAGCTGCCATCAGACCCAACAGTCTCTGAAACTGTTTTACAGTGAGTGACTGGCCTAACTTCACCCCATTCACGGCCCCGAGAATGGAATTCACACGAGCAGGGGACAGTTGCGCCTGCATCGTGGTGGAATCCCAGATTACTCCTAAATAGTTTGCAACCTGACTCGGGACCAGCACACTCTTTTTGGCGTTGAGCCTCAGCCCAAGCCTTTTCATGTGCGACAGAACAACATCTCGATGTTGAACTGCCAACTGTTCTGTTTGAGCTAGTATCAACCAGTCGTCGATATAGTTCAGCACGCGGATGCCCTGGAGTCTCAGCAGAGCCAGAGCTGCATCCACGCACTTCGTGAACGTGCGGGGTGATAGCGATAGGCCGAAAGGAAGAACCTTGTATTGGTAAGCTTCGCCCCCGAAAGCAAACCTGAGGAACTTCCTGTGAGAAGGATGGATGGATACATGAAAGTATGCGTCTTTCAGATCTATCGCCACAAACCAGTCCTCGGCCCTGATCTGGGGAATGATCTGTTTGAGTGTAAGCATTTTGAACTTCAACTTCTTTACTGCTCGATTTAACACATGATCGGACGCAACCCTCCATCCTTCTTTGGAACAATGAAGTAGCGGCTGTAAAAGCCCAACATTTTGCTGGGAGGAGGAACCCTTTCTATAGCTCCTTTTTGCAAAAGCGTCGTAACCTCTTGTTCCATCACCAGAGACTGCTCTGTGGTTACCACTGTGGGAAGCACCCTGTTGAACCTGGGCGGTGTAGAACCGAACTGAATTCTGTAACCCTGTTCTTTATGAGCAGTACCCACTTCGAAATGTTTGGGAGACGTTTCCATTCTTCCACATGTTCTACTAAGGGAACCAGTCTCTCGAGACTGGTCTCTGGTGTTTTTTGAGCACTTGGCTCGTCCATCTGACGCGGCGCACCGGCAGACAGACGAATCAAGCGCCGACCGACCCTCCTCGGAGGATCGGTGGAGACCGCTGCGCCCTGACGCACAGTGGGTGGCAGGGTTGACAAGAGGGGTCCCCTGAGTTCACCCGTCGCCTTACGGATCTCTTGGATTGCATCGAATGTTGCTTCCCCACTCTCATCTATCTCCCCCAGCAGATCAGCTTGGTATGCCTGCAAGATTGACATTGTATGCAGGCACGCCGCCGCCTGACCCGCTGCCGAATAAGCCTTGCCCACCAAATTAGATGTTATTTTTAAGGGCTTGGTGGGCAATGTCGGGGTCCTGAGGGAAGATGCAGACTCGGGCGAGAGATAGCTCGCAAGTGTCTCTTCTACCCGAGGCATCGCCCCATAGCCGTGGTGCTTCAGCCCCATGATGTTACTATATAATAACGTTTGGGGGCTGAAGACACGATATTGGACAGGTCTTCTCCACGACCTCGGAGGTCGGGAAAGAACGGCAGACCCCGACGCTGGGGTAGTGACCGTGCTGGAAGAAATCTTTCATCCAACTTGCTTTTAGGTCTATTTTCGTGTTTTTCCGCGGGCCAGTCAATATTTAGCTTTTCAACTGCCCTGGTCACTACCTCCAGCAGCTTCTTATAAGCTGGGGATGAGGATGGCGGTTCCTCATCCCCTTCGACACCCTCCACATCAACCTCCTCGGAGGAAGATATATTGAGTGTCTATGTCTCCCTCCGGGGGGAAGAAACCGCAGCGCGTGCTTCCACCGCCAGAGGAGAGACACTGGGTCCGGCAGGTAAGGGGAGCGATAGGGCTGGGCCCGTCTCTCCCCCCTCTGCCAGATCCATTTGTGAACCCCACGAGTGCAGACCGCGCTGAGCCTCAGCAGCGGCGGGACCGGACCCGCGGGGAACACTCACCACGGCGCCCTCCTCGAAGAGCGCCCGGCGTGAACGCAGCACTCTGAGAGTGAGCCTTTCGCAGTGCACACAGACAGCTCCTTCGAGAGCTACCTGTGCGTGCTCAACTCCCAGGCATCTGACAAACATCTCGTGTGTATCCCCGTCCGTGATGAAGCGAGGACAGGGATGAACACACATATATATATGTGTCTTTTTATGTTGTGCTTGGAAACTCTTGTCCTCAGACGAAGAGATCACTGTGTAATATAACATGGACAGACAACAATAAATAAGACAGACAAGATACAGATAACGCTTGCTGAAGACAACAGAAGCTAGCGTTCTTTGTTCCGGGTATGCTTTATAGTTTCCTGGTCCGTGACGTCACCCGCCTCTGACGTCACGTCTTCTCATTGGTTGGATACAGAGGTGCTTCACGATCACAAAATGCAGAGGGCTCCCATTGTGTCATTGGACGTAGCGTCGATGTTCCCACGAAAGGGAACTAGATCAATCCTATAATAAATGAAGCTGTACACACTTGAAGCATCTGATGCAGCAATGAAACCTTGTTGACTTAAGCTGTTCATAAACAGACATATATCAGTTTTGAAAACATATTACATACAAAGTAATTACATTTTTCTAATTAAAACTTGACAGACGCCGTTCTAATATATATGCAATATAGAAAATTTATATTTCTCCATCTCTCGAAACTAAAATATTTTAAAATATTTTATTTACATTTTTTTTCATGTTTAATTAAGGCTCTGATGGTGTTTATTTTAGTATCATTGATATACTATAACAGTTTTTGTAATGTTTTGATTTAGAAGTTTTAGTAATTATGTGGTTTTGTCATTTTTGTTATTAAAATGTCTATAATTTTTTTAATTTGTGTTTATTTTAATTAGTTTGTTATTTTATTTTATCCCCCTGAATGTGTCTGTGAAGTTTCAGCTCAAAATAGATTTTTTTTAATTTATTTTTTTAACTGCCTATTTTGAGGCATTATTAAATATGCACTGATTCAGCATGTGGCCCCTTTAAATTCTCGTGCTCCCTGCCCCCGAGCTCACAACTGCCTTAAACAGCATAAACAAAGTTCACACAGCTAATATAACCCTCAAAATGGATCTTTACAAAGTGTTCGTCTTGCAGCATGTCTAATCGTGTAAGTATGCTATTTATTTGGATGTTTATATTTGATTCTAAATGAGTTAGAGGCTGTGCTCTGTGGCTAATGGGCTAATGCTACACTGTTGGAGAGATTTATAAAGAATGAAGATATGTTTATGCATCATACAGGATGCAAGTGTTTAAAAAATGAAAAAAACAACAGTCTTGTCTCCATGAATACAGTAAGAAACAATGGTAACTTTAACCACATTTAACAGTACATTAGCAACATGCTAACAAAACATTTAGAAAGACAATTTACAAATATCACTAAAAATATCATGTTATCATGGATCATGTCAGTTATTATTGCCCCATCTGCCATTTTTTGCTATTGTCCTTGCTTGCTTACCTAGTCTGATGATTCTGCTGTGCACATCCAGGTGTCCTGACCTTGTCTAATGCCTTGAACATGGGCTGGCATATGCAAATATTGGGGTCGTACATATTAATGATCCTGACTGTTATGTAGCAGTCGGTGTTATGTTGAGATTGGCCTGTTCTTTGAAGGTCTTTGAAGGAGGAAACAATGGTGTTTGAGACTCACTGTATGTCATTTCCATGTACTAAACTCTTGTTATTCAACTATGCCAAGGTAAATTCAATTTTCCATTCTACGACACCTTTAAACTAAACTTAAAGTAAAACAATAGAAATGTTGCAACTAGCTTAAATAAATATTAACTGAAGAAAAGAAAAAATAAACGACTTAGGTTATGCATGTAACCATGATTCCCTGAGAAGGGGAATGAGACACTACGTCCAAAGACACTATAGGGAATGCCTTCAGCATGACGATGTCTGAAATACGTGTAGAAACGCGACAATGACATTGGCCTGCGACAGCCAGTGACGTCACTCTAGTATAACCATGAGTACAAAAGGGAACCTAGAGTACACGTCACCAGCACTTGACGTGACCAGGTATACCAGAAGCATGGCATTGAGATGCAGTGTCTTGTTCCCCTTCTAAGGGAACCATGGTTACATGCGTAACCTGAAACGTTCCCTTTCAAATGGGAACTTGCACTGCGTCCAAAGACACTTTGCTGAACAAAATACCCACACTGCCATGCTGAGGGAATATCTGCCTGAATGGCTATGACAAGCACAAAGGAAGCTCAACGGACTTAGATGCTGGAGACCAATCCCTCACTCAGGTCATACACGGTGCTGTCAGTGACACTATTCCCTAAGGCCACAATCTAAGCTCATGCCCTATGCAAGGAGAGCCTAGCTGGGGCAAGCGAAGAGCACTTGCTGGTTCAATCCCTGAGGACCACTTGCTAGTTCAATCTGTAAAATCATGCTCAACCCTGACTAACTCGAAGTCAGCATCTCTGAGTCAAACTAAAGAAAGGGCCCGAGGTGGATCCAATCAAAGACAGTTTACCAAGACGGCCTCAAATGAGGGCCGAACACCTGATATAATCATCTGACTGGAGCTCAGGTGAGCAGAGGCCTCAACAGAATGACTCTCCGAGTGAGAGGAGGCCAGCCAAACTCAACCATAAATACAGCTTATCAAGGTGGCCTTGTTAGGGCTGAACAATTGAAGACACTGTCAAGATGGAGCTCAGGTGAGCGGAGGCCTCAGCAGGATGACTTTCTAAGTGAGAGGTGGCCAGACCTAGGCCAAAGAGGGCCAAATGCTCGATAAAACTGATTTTACTACAGCTCAGATGAGTGAAGACCTCAGCAGAATGACTCTCTAAAATGAGAGGAGGCCAAGCACACTCAAACTCAAGGACAGTTCATCAAGGCACCCTCACAGAGGGCCAAACGCCTGATGATATCTACTTGACTTAAAAGAGAGTCTATCAAGGCAGCAGAAAGCCGTGCACCTGATGTCTCTATCTAACAGGGGATCCAAATCCTAAACCTAGCAAACAAACCATAAAGGAGGCTTAGAGAGTGCCGAACACTCAAAATACTGTCTAGGTATTATTTTTTAAAATAATGGAGGCCTAAATGGAAAACTCTCAAAAAGAATCAAAAACGAATTTAAGAACATAAATCAAGGCAGCCTGAATGGGGCCGAACACATGATGAAACGGTTCTAACCGCAGCTCAAATGAGCAAAGGTCCAACAGAGCTAATGCAAGAAAACAACCATCACAGAGGCCCACAGAGAGCCGGCATAGTTGAAGTGCTGCCTAAAAAACACAACCACACTACCACAAAAAGGCTCTCACTGAACCGTCAGTATAGCGGGATGAGTAAGTCTACACAAACCTGAAAAAGGCCTGGTCTCACTCCCCACACCTGCTCTGACCGGCTCACCCCCCCCCCCCCCCTATCATCCCTGTACCTAAGAAACCAAAAATCACAGGACTAAATGACCTGTTGCTTTGACATCTGTGGTCATGAAGTCGTTTGAGAGACTGGTGCTGGCCTAACTGAAGGACGTCTCCCTCTACACAAATGACTGCACCTCTAAAGACCCCTCTATCAAGTTCGCAGATGACACCACAGTCATTGGCCTCATCCGGGATGGAGACGAGTCTGCTTGCAGACTAGTGGTTGGAGAGCTGGCTGTCTGGTGCAGTCACAACAACCTGGAGCTGAACATGCTCAAAACAGTGGAGATGATAGTGGAGATCTTTAGGAGAAACCAGGCTCAGCAGAGACTGTACTTCCTTCGCCAGCTGAGGAAGTTCAGCCTGCCACATGTGCTGCTGACACAGTTTTACTCAGCTGTTATTGAGTCAGTTCTGTGCACTTCTATAACTGTTTGGTTTGGGTCAGCCAGCAAATCACATATAAGAAGACTGCAATGGACTGTTAGGACAGCTGAAAGGATAATTGGTGTGCACCTGCCCAAACTTCAGGACTTGTACAAATCCAGAGTGAAGTTTAGTATTCACTTTTAGTACTTGAGATTGAGAATTATATATAATTCATCCTGCTGTATATACAATACATCAATACATATTGCACAAATCTGTCTTCTGTTCCAGATGTATACCACATTATTATTACTATTTATTTTATTTTACTTATTTATTATTATTTTCTTACTTTTACTTATTTAAATATTCTTTCTGTTCTCATGTCATATGTATGTGTATATGTATGTGCCAAGAGCTCCTGAAGAAAACCACAACAAATTCCTTATGTGTTTGTGCACACCTGGCAATTTACTCAGCCCCATGTCATCCAAGATGTTCATGTCTTTCTTTCTTCAGTCGAAAAGAAATTAAGGTTTTTGATGAAAACATTCCAGGATTTTTCTCCATATAGTGGACTTCAATGGAGCCCAGTTAAAGGTCAAAATTACAGTTTCAGTGCAGCTTCAAAGCGTTCTACATGATCCCAGATGAGGAATAAAGGTCTTATCTAGAGAAACCATTCTCATTTTCTAAAAAAAAAAGTTTTAACAATAAATGCTCATCTTGAACTAGCTCTCTTCTTCTTCTCTATTAGAATTCCAGCAGTGTAGATGCTGCTAAGTGTATTACTACCCTCCACGGGTTAAAGTTTGAACTAATTGTTATATACTTGCACTAGCATATTGTATTTGACAATTTAGTTATAACTTTAACTAATCCTTTAAGGACAAGAGGGGAAAGGGAGATATTATTTCCCTCTAGTGTGGGGTGGATTTCTGATTCTCGATGACCTCCCTCAAATATTTCCTCATGTCCCGCCTCTTCTGCGTCCTGCTCCTGCCTGCAGGAGGAGGAGGAGCCCGAGTGGCGTTTTAGGTGCAGACCTGGGACGGTGTGGTATTTATTTTTTATAAGCTGCAGACTGCACCCTCGCCTGTCTGAATTTATCGACCACCATCTCGATTGATGTGCTGAATAATTCTGAGACCAAGACTGGCGCATTGAGAAGAAAATGTTTCTCTTTCTCCCCGAGGTCAGCCAGATTTGTCCACAGATGCCTCTCTGTGGCCACCATTGCTGCCATTGCATGACCAAGAGCAGCAGCTGTTTGTTTTGTGGCCCGGAGAGTGAGATCTGTGGCTTGATCGGTCACCTGACATTGTTTGCTTGTTGAGCTTCGCTTTATTTCCTCTTATCTATGGAGATTCAGAGGTGAGGCCCAGACGTTGCTATGCATGTGGCCCACAGCTTAGTGGCCCAGGCTAGGACTAGGTGCTTTTACTGAGTACGTTTCTGAGTGGCTTACCTCTCAGGGTAAGTTTTTGTGCTAAACCGTATTGTTGTTCTGTTTTTCTATATTTGCTTCCTTGACCATGGTTTTGTTATTAGTTGAGCTAAGTTGAGCTAAGTAGCTACCGCGTAAGTAACTTGGTTCTATTTTGCTCCTAGAACTTTAGTGGCCACTAGACTAGCACTGTGTGTTGAAAGGTAGTAGGCCCCGTGGGCCTCCTATGAGAACATACGGTTGTATTTTATAGTGTACTCCTCTCGCTGAGAGAGTTAGAGGTGCTTTTACGAAGTATGCTGCTGGTTGGCCAGGGCCCCAGGTGACTTATTAACCTCCTTGTAGTTCGGTTATTTGTCCTTCCTGGAGCTTGAAACACTGCCACGTGCTGACGCCACTTCTCTGACTGAGGTGGTTGGCCCGTTTGTGGGCCTCCTTTAGTTCATGATGGCGTATGTTGTACTCCTCTTGCTTTAAAGAGTAAAAGGTTATTTTACCGAGTGCACTGGTCGTTGGATTGTGTTGGATGGACTGTTATGTGGGCACTCACAGTCTTATCTTGTCATGTGGCTTGTTCTTGCTTCCAGCAAGATAGATGTTCATGTGTGCGGCATGTGCCTACAGTATGGTCTATCTGTTAGGTTGAGCTTTGTACTCCTCTCCTAGGGTTGTTTGTAATAGTGCTTAGCTCCCTAAGATGATCAATGGTTGAAGGCTTCTATGAGGCCTCTCATTTAGGATCAGCCCCTAGGCTGGTTTGTGCTTCCCTGTATCAGGGTTTCTTAGCGCACAGCCTCCTCAGTGCAAATAATCAGGCGCTGAGTAGATCCTAGGATTGAGCAGTGTATACTCCTCTCAATAAGAGGGTTCATAGCATTCAGCCGAGTTCTACTCTCCAGGATGCCCATCTCTACGCATGGGTTTGAGTTGCTTACTGCCCTTTTTGCAGTCGCTCTTACTTGCTGCCTTCTCTGAAGAATGCGTTGTTGAGATTCTGTATTCAGACAGGGTTGGCCGAGACTAAGTTTGTCCTTCGTCAGACCAGGTCAGCCTCCCTGGTGGCATTGGGGTGACTACGTTCCCCTTCTAGTGGCTGGGCAGGGTTTCTTTCAGTTACCTGGCCACATTCCCTTAAAGGGACCTTCTTTCCTTGGAAGATTTGATCCCAGAAGCCTTGGAGCAGCCTTGGTAGGCTTTCTATGGAAGGCCTCTTTGAGGCTCAGCTTGGGCTGTTGGTCGTAGGGAATGCTGTCACTGACAGCCTTTGTGGGGTGGAGCCGAAGGTGAGTTGCTATCTGGTGTTTCCTTTGAAACTGCTTGACGTTTGTCTAGCCATCTTTTGGCATGCACTCTCCTTAAGCATGGCGGCGTGGGTATATCAGAAAACGCTGACACGGAGGGATACACTTCCTGAAGTACTTGCCAGCAGATGCCATGGTAATCAGCTTCACACGCTTCAAAACAAATGGTCCCCTGAAAACGAAAATGCTGGTGACATGTACTCTAGGTTCCCTTTTTTACTCACAGTCGCATTAGAGTGACATCAAGGGCTGTCACAGGCCAATGTCTTTGTCGCGTTTTTACATGTACTTCAGACATTGTCATTCTGAGGCCATAATACCTAGACAGTGTCTTTGGATGCAGTGCAAGTCCCCATTCCAAAGGGAACCTTAAAATTATTAGATGGATGTATGGATGGATGGATGGATATAGAATGTATGTTAAAATATGTTCTCAAAACTAGCAGCAAGACTTGGACTGAACAGAAACTGTGATGTGATTTGTTTGTGGGCAGGTTATGAAGTAAACAAGGTTTAAATGCTATGCACCTTTCAAATATTTGCAAATCCAACAAACTAGTCTGTGAGTTTGATTTTAGCAGTCAATCAGATTGGAGCATGTACTTTTTAAAAAAAATCTTGCTTTTCTGTGTGAAATATGAATCAGACGCTGCTTTAAGTCCCCTGGGCATACAGTACATTGTGACTAGGTTGTTACATAGATTGTGCATTTTACATTTATGAAACAAGTATATTAGCTACACTTGTAGTATTTAACATTGCACAAAGCATCAGTATTTTATTTTTTTAGTATTAGAACAAGCACGCAGAGACGCATTGAGCATGTCAAACCACGCAGTCCGACAGTCCTCGCATCTGAACATCTCTCAGTGGGATTCACCCATCATCCCTGCTGTTCACGGTAATTCAGACAAACAGCAGGAGCTTCTATACCCTGTATTTTAAAGCCCATGGGTGAATTGTAAGAGTCTATAAACTATAAATCACAAACAAGAAGTTAAATCAACAGTCATTGTTTTCAGATTCCTCAAGGTTTTATTGCGTGCCAGCTGTTAGCATTAATATTGCACTTCATGAAGTGTATACTTAGGCCTGTTCAATTTGATTTAGCAAAATATTTATATCTTTTATTGAAAGAGGTGGGTTATTTGTTTTAACCTTGTATGACTGTGCGTGTCCTGTATGCCTTATCAATAAAACATGTTTTTGTATCTCCTTAGAAAGCAGAATGGATGGAAAGTCATGTTAGCATGACGCTTCTATCAGGATCATGTGAAACAGCAGTCACTGCATGAAAGCTAATGCTAATGTCGGTGAATCAGTGAATAAGAAGTGGTTCATGTTTATTTTAGCACATATTTATTTTATCAGCAAAAGCATACCTTTTCATGAAATTCACTGCAAAAAAAAAAAATACTATTTTAAGCAAATGTTTTCTCTAATGTTTTTTTTTTTTTAAATCCCTGATAATAGATACATTTACTATTCAAAATATCTACTGATTAGTATTTGCATCTTATTTTTTATTTTACATTTTATATTATTTAATTTTATTTTATTACAAAAAATTAGTAATTGACTAAATGTTTATTAAATGTAATAAATTAAAAACAATAAAATAAAACTGAAAAAAATGCCAATGCATTAAGACAAAATACTTTATTCTGTTACGTGCTGGTGTTGTAGAGATGAGGTGTTCTCGGACTTCCACAGTAAATGGGTCTTTATTAACATAAAGGAGCTAGAAACAACATCCAACACATCAAATAACATTTAGAACAGACAAGGAGTGAAGGGAGTGAGTCCATATATAAAGGGAGTGCAAACGAGGAAGTCCAGGTGATGACGATAAGTGATGGGGAGATGACGAGGGAAGTGAGTGCAGGTGTGGAGAACAGGAGGACTGTGGGAAATGGAGTCCGGGGAACACGGGAACTGTGACAGTACCTCCCCCTCCCGGTGGGCGCCCTGGAGACCTCATGCCGGTGCAGGGAGAGGCATGGTTAGGAGTGGAGGTCTCCAGGGCGGATCCATGAGCCATGGGGGGTCAGGAGCAGTGGGCAGCCACGGCGGGTCAGGTGCAGTGGGCAGCCACGGCGGGTCAGGAGCCTTGGGCGGCCATGGTAAAGACCCACCCACATGTGTGTCCCTCACATGTCCCCCACCCATGGGTACTTGCCCCCCCCCCAAGAAATACTTGGGGAGGTTTTGGATAGTCATAGGGAGTCCCAAAAACATCGTGGACATGTGGGTGGAGGAGCATGGCGACGGCTCGAGCGGAGGGCTCGGCGGCTGAGACTCGAGCGGAGGGCTCGGCGACGGCGGCTCGAGCGGAGGGCTCGGCGGCGGCGGCTGGAGCGGAGGGCTCGGCGGCTGAGAGTGGAGCGGAGGGCTCGGCGGCTGAGACTGGAGCAGAGGGCTCGGCGGCGGCGGCGGCTGGAGCGGAGGGCTCGGTGGCGGCGGCTGGAGCTGAGGGCTCGGCGGTGGCTGGAGCTGAGGGCTCGGCGGCGGCTAGCGGCCAGGAGTGGGCAGGACCGTTAAAGCGGTATGTGCAGGGTTCTGCATATGTGCATATGTGCAGGTGTGGAGAACAGGAGGACTGTGGGAAATGGAGTCCGGGGAACACGGGAACTGTGACAGTACCTCCCCCTCCCGGTGGGCGCCCTGGAGACCTCATGCCGGTGCAGGGAGAGGCATGGTTAGGAGTGGAGGTCTCCAGGGCGGATCCATGAGCCATGGCGGGTCAGGAGCAGTGGGCAGCCACGGCGGGTCAGGAGCAGTGGGCAGCCACGGCGGGTCAGGAGCAGTGGGCAGCCACGGCGGGTCAGGAGCAGTGGGCAGCCACGGCGGGTCAGGTGCAGTGGGCAGCCACGGCGGGTCAGGTGCAGTGGGCAGCCACGGCGGGTCAGGAGCCTTGGGCGGCCATGGTAAAGACCCACCCACATGTGTGTCCCTCACATGTCCCCCACCCATGGGTACTTGCCCCCCCCAAGAAATACTTGGGGAGGTTTTGGATAGTCATAGGGAGTCCCAAAAACATCGTGGACATGTGGGTGGAGGAGCATGGCGACGGCTCGAGCGGAGGGCTCGGCGGCTGAGACTCGAGCGGAGGGCTCGGCGGCTGAGACTCGAGCGGAGGGCTCGGCGGCTGAGACTCGAGCGGAGGGCTCGGCGGCGGCTGAGACTCGAGCGGAGGGCTCGGCGGCGGCGGCGGCTCGAGCGGAGGGCTCGGCGGCTGAGACTCGAGCGGAGGGCTCGGCGGCGGCTGAGACTCGAGCGGAGGGCTCGGCGGCGGCGGCGGCTCGAGCGGAGGGCTCGGCGGCTGAGAGTGGAGCGGAGGGCTCGGCAGCTGAGACTGGAGCGGAGGGCTCGGCGGCGGCGGCGGCTGGAGCGGAGGGCTCGGCGGCGGCGGCGGCTGGAGCGGAGGGCTCGGTGGCGGCGGCTGGAGCTGAGGGCTCGGCGGTGGCTGGAGCTGAGGGCTCGGCGGCGGCTAGCGGCCAGGAGTGGGCAGGACCGTTAAAGCGGTATGTGCAGGGTTCTGGGGTGAGGTGAGCTGGTGATGCCCGATAAGCTGCTGATGGGGCTGGACAAGGACTCTGGTTCTTTTGAATTTTATCCACTTCAAAATTAGAACCATTTAAAAAGAGAATTAAATTTAGAGAATCGACTAAGGAGAAATTACAGGCTGGTTCGTTATAACGAATAACTTCCTCGTCCAGTCCCATCAGAAAAACAGCATTAAGGCAAGCATCAGACCAGCTCACCAAATAAGAAACCTCCAAAAACTCCTCCACATACCTCTCCAACGGCCCGCCACCCTGTCGCAAACGGCAAAGTCTTTCCTCTGCATTGAGAGGCTTCGGGGGTACGGGAACAAGGAAAATACCCATCCTTAGAATTGTGGAAGTCCAGCGGTTAAGGTCTGTTCTTCTGTTACGTGCTGGTGTTGTAGAGATGAGGCGTTCTCGGACTTCCACAGTAAATGGGTATTTATTAACATAAAGGAGCTAGAAACAACATCCAACACATCAAATAACATTTAGAACAGACAAGGAGTGAAGGGACTGAGTCCATATATAAAGGGAGTGCAAACGAGAAGGTCCAGGTGATGACGATAAGTGATGATGGGGAGATGACGAGGGAAGTGAGTGTAGGTGTGGAGAACAGGAAGACTCTGGGAAATGAAGTCCGGGGAACACGGGAACTGTGACATATTCTCGATGCAATCTAATGCAGTGTTGCTTTTCAAGTAAATTTTTTTGTTTCAAATATTATTTTTATATTTTAACTGTAAAATAAGTTAAAAATAATTAAAATCTCAACAAAAGCATAAAAACATTTAAAAAAAAAAAAAAAATTCTCTGCATTTCTCCTTTCTTGCTTGCTTCCTATTCTGGTTGTCTAATAATCCTGGCATTGTATTTTCTGAATATTTATGAGTTTTTGACAAATTGCTTTTGTTCTTCTTTTGTAATTCACTTTGGATAAAGTGTCTGCTAAATGCATAAATGCAAATATACAATAATGCACTTGATGCTGAACGCATGAAGTAACCAGGTTAGCTAAACACCCCCTTAGTTACTCCTAAGTACTGATCTTGATGTATAGCTATTTAAGAGAGCTAGTAGTGTATATAACTTTGCCAGAAGACAAAACAACTATTCCTGCATGAAAGGCCTGTGTACACCTGATATTAACGTGCATTTGGTTGATCAGATCACAACTAGATGAGGGAGATACACACCCATATACACCTGTGGCCTGTTGTATGAAGCTAGCTGAACAGACTCTGAGTTTCAGAGTAGGTTTAGAGTTGACAAATCCAGATAAATCAAACCTGGTTTAGATCAGGTTCAGGGGTCTCACAAAGCTCGGTATAAACATTCTCTCTCAACTCAGGTTTGATCCAGAGTTTGCGATTAATACTGCCTTCATGTGCTACTGCACATTTGATAATTCCTACTTCTGAAGTTGTGATTACGAGAACAATTCACAAAGAGCTCAAATGAATACACGTAAGCTTAATCTGTTTAAAAGCTTTATATATTAATGCATGTATTATATTTATATGAATTTAAAACAAATTTTAATAGTAATTGTCAAAAAATATATTTCAGCAAAAGATTTATCAGCAATTTTGTCTTTTAATTTCTTTAACTCTAAACTGCTTTAATTTGGAGAGAGAGAAACAGGCGGAGTAGCTTTATTGCATCAGATATATGTCACTTTACTCACAAGCTGATTGATCCAGTTTGGGATCAATCAGCTTGCAAACTCAAATCCAGAATAAAACCTGCTCCAGAGCAGGTTAGCTGTGTAGTGTAAGTTACCATGGGGATGTACACCGAATAAAAAAAAACAATCCCCCTTCTTGAGCCCGAAAAACGTCTCGATTACGTATGTAACCCTCGTTCCCTGAAGGAGGGAACGGAGACGTACGTCAGTAGTGAAAGAGAGGGTTACGTCAGGGTACGTCAGTAGCGAGAGAAAGGGGGAGGTTGCCGCTTGACAGAAACCGATTCACAAATGTTCAGGTGGTGATTCATAAATGAATGCCAGGCAGAATTGTGAATGTTTTTTATTAGCAAATCTAATTTTATTTATTTGTGAATTTCATTCATTTTTGTGAAATTCCTGACATATATTTGTGGATCATAATTTATTTATCTGGAATATTGGAATGATTCTATCTCCATACAGGGGATCTTTTGAGGCTATACGAACTCATTCAACCACATGAGCATCTCAACCTCGAAAGCAGTTGGGTCGAATGTGTTTTCTACTACCTCTGGAAGTGAAAGTGGACAAGCTCCTGTTTACACCAAGCGGCAACCTCCCCCTTTCTCTCGTGAAGCCAATACGGAAGTAACTTAAACTGCGATTCATCGACTGGCCGCTAGGGACAGGCTCCAAAAGAGAGTAGAATCTCATAGAGTCCCATGTTAAATTGGCCAAGTTTATAGCAGAAAAAAACATGTTTACAAGTTGGTTCAAATTGTGGTTTTGGTCTACACTGCTATTTTTGCCCTTCATGACAACTCTGAGGGGGGTGAATTTTTTTTATAACTTATCCGTTTATATTATATTAACCCTTAAAGTTCTGCATAATTAAGGGCGTGGTCACTTGAGTGACAGGTAGATTGCGCTGCTGTCTGTGAGCCGTCATGTTACCTCAGCTGCCGCTGAATTTGGCATCTCAGCCGTTTTTGTGCTTTTTTTCTCGATTATTTTATACAATTATAAAATATGGCTTGCTGCATAATATTCGAGACTGATGTGTGTCTGTGTAGATGTGCATGCATGGGGAAGAGACACAGAACACACGTTGTTGGATCGTGGCATTGGCTGAAAGTTTTGATTGCGAGATTTACTTCAATGACAATACCAGGAGGATATACAACTCTGACAGAACTGCTTGGATATTATAACTAAAACTGCTGCATTATTTTGAAAAAAATATACTTTGGACACAGGCTCATTTGTTTGTTAGATACGATCGCGGCTCAGATTGCATCCTTTCTTGAAGAACGATGACAGAGAGCAGATCATTCAGAAGAAATGTGAAATGTTTTTTTTTTGTTTTGCAATGGACATTTATATTTTACCCAAGTGCCACAGATTGGATTCATCTCGTGATCTCTATTATAAAGGTATGAAGTCCCATTTGATGTTCCATGTTGTTATTTGCACACCCAACACAAATTACTGGTGTTGGAGCATCTATATCTTAAAAAAAACACCGTAGATTGACAGTAAACCTTTAGAACGTTCTGATGATAAAACTTATCTTTATTAATAATTTAGATAGTATCTAGATAGATAGCTCCTTTGCTTGCTAACGTGGTCACGTCGAGCTAGGCGGGCGTGGTTTCAGCAACCAATCACATCAGCTCAAACCACCTCCCCGCCTCTTTGCCCATTTTCAGTTATCCGGGAGTGACGTGCGGTGACGCGCAGCTAAGATGGCCGCGGCCTCATTTTCGCTTCAAAACTGCTGTTCAGAACCGGGTGTGTCTCATACGTTCTGAAAAGTGAAGCCACGGGCTCTTTCATCGCCCCCTGGAGGCTGGATGCAGTACAAGTCATGAACCCCGCCCTCTCAATGCAAACGAATGGTGCTTGTCAAAAAAAAAAAAAAAATTAATTACTCTCCAATAAAAATTTTCAGAAAGATGGTTTTGGTCATTTAAGGTAGTTGTTATTACGCTGATATATATTCAATTGTTTTTTTTTGTTTTTTTTGTGGTAAGTTTGATTTTAGCTAGCAATTTGATGATTTAGAAACGGGGCGTGTCGGTTTGATTGACAGTTTTGATTGACAGCTTCTCTTAACTGTCGGAGCTTCGAGGGGAGATATCACTAACTATTAATTTTCGATTTCTGTGTTATTTTTACAACGACAAAATGAGTTGTTCAGCAGTAAACTGTACTAACTGACCTACAGGATCTGACGGATCACTCAGTTTTTTCCGGTAACGTTAAATGTGGGCTTTATAAGCTAATTAATAAATGATATTAGCTAAGATAACATGCTTAACGTTAGCCATGACAGAAAAAAAAGCAGGTGATCGTTATCTGGCAGTTACTAATTATTTTTATGGGTATAAAAATAATAATTAGCAGGACAAAACTAATGATAGCCTACTCTAATTAATTATAGAGCACTTACTACAGCAAATCGATCTCCTGTACCGTAATTTTATTTAAAATGGCAGGATGACCATTGAGTTGTTTCTAGTGGCATATTATTGAGTTTATCTAACCTTACTGAATTAGCTGTTTCAAAAATATTACTGCTATAGAAACAGAATATTATTTTGTGTATATTTTAATTGTGTATAATTTGTATATTTAAAATACATCAATTATGATATGTTGTTTTGACCTATCCCAATGTATTTCAGTTATCACTAATAATTTATTTGAAAATGAACAATGTATATTAATAAATTTTTGGCTTTATTAATAAACAATAAAATAAATGTAAATTCCTCTTTGCCAGATGTAATTTAAGCCATCATTTAAACCTAATGAAAAAAGGAAAGATGAAAATATATAATAAAACAAATAGCCTGTAGTACAGCTGCAGTGTTTAAAAAGCTTATTGTAGAAATTGCTAAGGATTTTGTTTTTTATATAGTGGCAGATATGTGATATGCAAGTATCCTGTTGATACTTAGACAACTTTTTTTGCTATGTGTAATGCACATATTCTAATGCACAGATTAGCAATGGAATATGCATTATTACTTTACATTCAAATAATGTTTAAATTTTAATTTGACATCTTCATTAAATAATGGACAGCATTTTGTCAACATCTCTGCTGTCAATGCCATTAAATAAACTAAATTAAATTATCTATATCCTTTCTTAAAGGTATAGTTTACCCAAAAATTTAAATTCAACATGGAGGACTCACCACATGTGTAGTATTCCACTCTTTATGTAATTTTGTTTGTGAGTATTGTCTGTAAATGAACCACTGAAAAAAGGTTTAAATTCTAAAATATCTGCAATAGTATTATGAAAGTACTGTTACAAAGAGACATGTTGGACAAATCAGTATTGCTCACACGCTGCTCTTTACACTTGTTGGCATATACAGTTACTCAGTTAACAATCATTTAAAAAACTGTTGATTGGAGACAGGCAATCTTCTGTTTTTGTTCCAGGAATATGTAATATATGATATTTTTAATGGTTTTCTTTAAAAAAAAAAAAAAAAAAAAAAAAAGAAGTATGGTGGGCGCTTTATGCTAATCCAGTAAATTTATTTACAAAATCTTGGCTACATTCACAGTGGGGAAAATGGCTGAGGTAAAGCAAAGGGAATGAAGGAAAGAAGGAGAGGAAGAGCTGTGACAGAACTCAGTGTGATGACTTCCTTTGTGTAAACAACAACAACAAACATTGTTCATCAAACGTCACATGAAGTGTAAAAATTCTAGACATTTTTGATGCCACAACTTTGGGTAGAAAGTTCAAATCCAGCAGTTCAAACCGTACTGGATTTGGTCTTTCAAACACCGGGCAATGTTTTTTAAAAATATATCATTTCCCAAAGGGGTCAAATGAACTTGATCATGCAAAAAATGGCTAGGATCTCTACGCTTTATCTGACGGTGATGCACAATGCCTCCACCAATAGACAAAACAAAGGAAGTCATCACACTGTTAATAAAGCGCCGGGCTTTGTCCATTTTTGGGGGGTGTGCAGACCTCCACTGGCATCTCTGTGTGATTCCTGCAACAAGCTTGACACTCTTGATGGTTCCGAGGTCGTTCCCGCCACAGTGAATCAAGAGGACATCTGGCACAGCTCTTCCTCCAAGGCACTGATAGAAGAAGGGGAGGACATTTCTCCAAACCATGCCTCCCCAGCCAAACCACCGGATATGGGCGTCCAGCCCAAGGTTGGTCCCGACTGTTTGCCTCGCATGTTTTTCACCCACGGTGAATGTAGCTGTCCCCAATGATGTATATTCTGGGTATTGTTGATTGTTAATAATAATAATAATAATAAAAAACATTATCACCTTTTTAAGAAAAGTTTTTGTGTGTTATTTATATTTAAATGTTTTTTGTTTTTTTTCAGATTTTACAAAGCTATGGTATGCTGTATGTCAGGAATACTCAAAAGTTTAATTTTGTTTCCAGCAAAGGATTTTGAAGTGTTTTTTTTCCTCTCTCTCTCTCTCTATGTTTTGGAATAGTCAATTTAGTTTTCTTTGCTGCAAATTGAGGAGAGGCACTCAGTTTTGGTGATTTATTTATTTTTTATGGAGAATAAATGCATATTTTTCCATCCACTCATTTTTAAGCACACCGTTTTCGTTATCAACTTTATTTCATTTTGAAATGACGACTTGAAACAGCTCACATCAAACACTAAACATCCCAGGATTCAAAGGTCTTGTTAAGGTACTTAACAAGGTACTTACAGAACCATTTTTAATAGATATTGGTGATGTAGATGCGCTTTTCTTAAATCGCAGGTTAAAATATAATTAATTAAACCTTCGTAATAATAGAGCTAACGTTATGCAGCTATTGTTGATAGACGGATTGAATATAGCTGGGACAAATAACTAATAAAACTTGAGTTAGCTTATATCATTCTTAAATTAGAAGCTTAACGCTGAAATCAAAATAGAACATTTATTTCTATATATTTTTATGTTATTTATACTTACGTTTGAACTCTGTGGTGGCTGTGAAATGTGAGGTCATTTTGTTCAACGTTAATCCTAAAATGAAGATAACAAAAATGAAACAACAATCCATTCAAAATATATTTATTTTATATGAGAAAAAAAAAAAATGCATGTGGTCGCCATAAACTGAATAAACTTGAAGTGCCCACATTTCATGGACGGGAAGCTGACTGACGAACACCCTTACCCGAGAAATGTCTCGGCTACGATGTTCCCGTAAAGAAGTCACGCCAGATGCTGAACAGGTTGTCAGATTCAGGTAAGCTAACTTAGTTAGCCATGTGCTTGTTAACCTAACGATAGATTTGTGAAGTCCGTTCTATGAATTTGAGATCAGTAATATTCACAAAACACAATGAATCTTGCACTATTACCATTGTCACCTGTATATTTCATATTTACGATAGTACATTTACTGTAGTACTATGGTACAATAGTCTTACAGTAGCTTACATTATTCCTGTAAATTACAGAGATTGCAGATGATAGCAGGCAATCTAGCAACATCTCTCATATTGATATTGATGTACGTATCAACACTAGAGTTAGAGATTGTGTATATACCGTCTCGTTTTTAATGCATCTCTCTCTCACACTGTTCTGTTCAAGTATGAGTGGCATTGTATATTCATTCTCATGATGTATTATTACTAATGTAAAAATGTGTTTGGTTATACTATTTCCACAGATGCATCGATGAGCGTCAGTGATGTAGACAACAGTGAAGATGCTCACATCCACATGCCCTGAACTGTGATGCAGAAACACAATAGGAGGATCCATCTGTCTCTGACCACAACTACACATCAAAATCGCATCTCAACCTGAAGCCACCTACATCTGATATGAGAATGCAATGCGTTGAGCCGGCGCCATTGTACACAACTCTGCTGAGAAACAACCATCTTTGTCAGCACACAGGGTTGACATCGGATGCGTTTCATTCAGTCGCCGAACACCTTACCAGCTACACACTTGGGATCAGCTCCTGATTACTGATGAAGCTGTGTCTTAATTTATTGCAGGGTGATCTTGCTTAAAGGTTTGGTGTTTCAAATCCTGGTGTTGTGATAAATTCATAACTGCAAATTCAGAGTTCCTGGAATACCTTTGTCCAGGCGCTGAAGTAAATGCAGACAGAGGCTTCACCATTACCGATTTCCACTATGAAAGGAAGGTGAAACTCGTCATTCCAGCATTCACCAAGAGAGACTCTCCGAAGAAATCACCATCGCCAAGTGGTCATATGACTGAAATACTTCAAAATCCTTTCTTAAAACAGTTCCAATTAAACTCAGCCCTAAAATTGACTATTTAGAGAATTTGTCCTGTGTAACCTAAGCAACATAATTTCTGATGTAGAGGAGGAATAAGTCTTAATTTCCACTTCTGTCTGTGCTGTAGTTTTGATTTAACTAATCAGTGTAAATAGTGTATGTAGTTATTTTTTATAAACCTTTACTATGTTACTTATCTGTAAAGTTATTTCTATAAACCTTTACAATATGATAATGTTATCTTTTGTGAAGTTTTGTTTTAATCTTTACAATGTGGCCAGATGTTAGCTGTCAGTAATTTCTTATAAAACCACATAATGTAAGCTCTGTAGATTCCCCTTAAAACTGGAAGGAATGAAGTCTACTGATTTAAATGGAATAAGTCATGTCAAGTTTGCAAATAAATTCCATCTTGGTTTATTGCATATGAAAATTAAATGGTGAAATATTACATGAAGGTAAGTAAAAGTTCTCTAGCTTCCTGATAACAACAAACGCTCTTACAACTGATTTTATACAACTTGTATTAAATGATAAATTTTCTAAAACAAATCAAAGTTATCTCTTGTTTTACAAAGCTGATTTAAAATAATTCCAGTCTTCTTCACCTACACCCTTTACATGCTGCTCCATAAACTCCTGACAGTCCCATGGTTTCCTCTGGCCACTTCTTCATATCGTCTACACACGTTAACAATGTCGATATGAGACCATCTGATCGTCGTATAAAGTTTTCTCCGTGCTCCCAATTTAAACCATTTACTGCATTAACGTTATTTGTCATTTTGCTAAAGTTATAGCTATTAATAATCTAACCAATCGTCCACTGAGTGTCTGACTCTAGCCGTCATCACCCTAGCGTCTTTTATTGTCGTTTATTCATTAATTTATTTTCCTATTATCACATTTATTTACCTATTTATCTATTTATTCATCTATATATTTATTTATTCATTCATTTATTCATTTTTAATTTCTGCAGGTTTGGTCCTCCATAGTCCAACACATCGTGAAAGACTTGTTCATTTTAAATCATTTAAAAAATAGCCAACGTCAGTTTTAATATATAGTATATTATTATGTCTTTAAATTTAAGTCGTTAGTTGTTGTATTTGTATTTAACTTACCTTTTTTCAGGAGCAAAAGAGAAGTTCAATGTGAACCGCCAATAAAAAAAACGAGTAAGAAGAGAAGTTCAGGGGGCGTGGTTGATTACGAGTGCGTTTGGGCGGAAGCTTGATACCGCGGCTCCGCCTCCGGCTCCACTGACGGTTCCTTCTGCGCATGCCCAGGCTCCAAACTTTTTTTTTTTTTTGACGTTTTGCGTAACATGCCATTCGGTCGGCCATTTTGGCTTCAGTTCATTACAATGGAAGGAAGCGACGTCGCGTCGTCCATCTTTTTTGACAGTCTATGTTCAGAACTCTATGGGTGACGTCACGGACGCTACGTCCATATTTTTTTACAGTCTATGGTTTACACCTATTACACCTTTACACCTGTTTTTATAAATTACCCAGCACCAGTCTGTTTGACGCCACAATGAACGGTTATCACCGCATCGATCACAGGTGGACATCGTGCAGCATGGCGAGTTAAAACAAACAGGCCTGTGCCATGACAGCCGTTACCATAATGTAATTCATGGGAGCTAGTGGAGACATGGCAGACAGTCTGCATACTCTGATTTACCTCTTGCCTGTGTGAATTGGAAGCAGGGAAATGGGCGGCCAGTGCTCGGTCTGTGTTCAGCTGAGCTCTTTATGATTTGGGCCGTGCAGTCATAAATCAAACCGGAGTGATGCCGACGGGCTTGTCGCAGATGGTACAGCTTTTGCTGCCCAGTTAATGGGCTGGTTTCGAAGTGAGGCATCCTGGGAAAGAGGAAAAGATTTGGCAAATGAAGTAGAAGAGAGAGATGAGGGGGGAGAACTTACTTGAGAGTGTGCTTGCAATCTGCAAACAGACACAAAACATCTCAATGTTCAACTCTCAGACTGGAGTCCTGCGAGTCTCAAATGTGCCGCAGAGATTCATCATTTAAACATCACATATAACGGCTGAATTCGGTTGCAATGAATGTTTTATCAGATTGTTTTTTTTGTTTTTTTTTTTTTGTTTTTTTGTGGTGCAATGGTGCCTTGAGGTGGCACAAGCTTGACAGATAAACAGCCCAACACAGTTCATCAGCTTTATAATGAACATTTTGAATATTTCATCTAATTGTATTAATAATATATATTTAGAAAGGTCACTAATATTTAAACATATACTGAATGAAAATCTGTAGGCAGAAGCAGAAAGCTTAATTTATTGTTGCATTGCCATAACTATGATGATTTGGTGTTTTTGCACTACAAATGGCCTGAGTGAACTGGACATCTTTGAAACTGTTTTAACTATGTAAAGCCTAAAATATAATTGTCAGATTAATCCATTTTTGACACAGTCAGGTTTTTTTTTTTTTTTATGGAACAGCTTATTATTTAGACAAAGTACAAATTAAAATATTTTTAATCTTTTTAAAATAAAAGTTTTCATATGTGTTTTTGTTAAATATCATAATCAGGCTTTTATGGCTCATATAGATTGATATAGTGAGAATATGAAGCTCATACTAGAGGAGGAAAAACACTTCAATTTTATTCAAACTGAGACAAAAAAATATACAATTTGTTGCATTTACTGATATTTATATAATGGACGAAATTCTGGTGAGCTTGTAAATCTATGAGATCTTTATAACAGAATAACAGGCTACTTACATAAATTGCATATAAATATCAGTTGGCACTCTATATATGCCAATATTATGTCATAGTATGATGATATTTAAATGCTTAGTTTTATGATCAAAACTCTGTTTTAAAACATATAATACAATACAATGATGATTGAGAGATCAAACAAATAAACGTTCCTCAAAAGCCTCATGGATCATATTTAATACTTGCATTTTAATTTATTGTATTATCTATGGATAATCAAGTAAACTCAAGCTTCTTCAGTCCAGTAAGTGCTAACAACATAATATTATAAATGATTTATATATATTAACATTTATACTCCTGAAGCATATTTTTTAGCAAGTTAAAGCCCTTTTAGTATAATTTTAAAAACATCCACCTTCAGGTCGTGGTTCACTGTGAAATCTTTTCTGATTTTTATAAAATAAACATAAGAATAACATTTATATTATTTATATAAATAATATAAATGTTATTCTTATTCTTTATATTATTTATATAAATAATATAAATGTTATTCTTATGTTTATTTTATAAAAATCAGAAAAGATTTCACAGTGAACCACGACCTGAAGGTGGATGTTTTTAAAATTATACTAAAAGGGCTTTAACTTGCTAAAAAATATGAACTATCAATCAGACGACAGAAGGCATGTAGTAGATTGTGTACAAATATAATACAGGCTCTATAGGGTTAAGAATTCAGATGTTCACTGTTAGGAGAAAACCACCACAATCGTCGACACGTCTGTCTCTGTGGAGAAGAGAAATGAATTAATGTGTCTTGCTTCAGCGCTGTCACAGTCAGCCATCTCGAGAATCCAGTGTAAATATTCCCTCTGTCACATTAAACTGTCTAATTGCGTTTCTCAGCCACTCCAAAACACTTTGGATCTCCAGTGGGGCTGAAACATGGCCAAATTCATTTATGGCAATCAACAGACTGAATGTGTGCTTGTCCTGGGGTAGTCCTGGGATGAGAAATGTACTGTATTTCTGATGCACGGACTGCTTGTTAGTGGAACTAGCATCACTATTACTATTGCTCATCATTACTTTTCAGCCCAAAACTCTTCCGGTAGTGTCTGTGCTACAAAAATGAATGATTCCTCAAATAAGCAAGCATATTGTCCCATGGGTTCACGGCACCGTCAACAGTCTATTGACCCTCCAGTCTTCAGGTGAGCAATTGAACAGCTGCTCTAAAGGGTCCGCCAAACAAAACACCTCTCACTTTGTGTTCTTTCTTCAACCACCCTAGAAATTGATTGCATTGCTCAGAGTGCCCTCCACATATAATCAAAAGGCAGGCAGCCAGCTGAGATGGGAAGCTGTGCCTTTGAGATGGACTGCCTTCATGAACTATGGAGAACTGAAGCGTTTCAGCAGAAGATGCATGCTGGTTTCCAGAATGGGATGCATGAATTGCAAAGAGGTAAACAACAAAGCAGTGTTTTCAAATGTTCACTCCTGAAAGAAAGACATTTCGCTGGGTGCAAAATCTGACACTAAGATATTTTTATGCCTATTTGTTGACTTGGTTTGAGTCTGTCCAGGGAATCCAAAGCCCCTCATCAGAGAAACACCACCAGCTCTTGCATTTGAGCTGTCTTGGGCTGGTGATGCGAGTGAGTATGTGTATGCTTAAAGTGTGCAGTCATACTTAACATGCATTCTTGCATTACATTGGTTGTAAGAAACCTTGGTAGAGTTTATTGTGCATGTAAACTTGATGCAAGTAACTATAAACATGTTGTCAGTTTAACTAACTTGAATTAACTTGCTTAGCAAGACGAGGTACAAAATGGCTAAAGGTGTACCGGGGTAAAGGAAGTGGAGAGACTTCACTGCATGAGTTAGGTTAGGGTGTTGAGTTAGGTTAGGGTGTTTCTTTCTTCCTCTCAAAAATGGGTGTGGCAGGCAGGACGAGGCCGAGATTAACAGTCATTGACATTGGCTCTCACAGCCCTCAGCCCTCGGCCGTCGGCCCTCAAGCACTCTGCCTCGTCCTGCTTGCCACAACGGGCAATTACAACATTGCATAAGCATTGCATGCTTCTCAGACATATTCTGGGGACAACTGAGCCTTATATTACAACTTGTAAAAAGGTGCATAATAGTCTTTAAAGTCTGCTTTTAGCCTGTCATACCCCACTCTTCAAACTGTTGCTCCATCATGACTAAGTGTAATACTTATGTTGCACTGTGTTCAGAAAATTACAGTTCATAAGATGTTCTCAGTATATTTAGAGCATTGCTGTGTCGTCGCTAGGTGATTTTGGGTGTTTTTAAGTGCATTAATATGTGATTTCATCCATCTATCTGCTACAGGGGAAAGGTATTGCACTAAGTTTGATGTCAAAATGTAATAATACGAGCAATAAGTAATAGTTAAGCTTATCTTAGCAAGAATGATTGCACTGGGACTTGACTGTATAATTTATTTCAATTTCGCCTTGGCTTTATTTTTAGATTTTGTTTGGAGACTGCTATCATACTTATTAATTTCACCCACAAATTCCCAGAATACATGCATCAAGCATTTTTGTGTTTTTGCCTTTTAAATGGTCTTAAATTACCCACCTCTACATTTGCAAGACGCTTCCAAGACTCATTTAAATGTAAATGTAAAATATTAATGTAAGTCTTAGCAGGATTATCTTAATGTAAGTGCTCTCTCCTCCTTGCTGACAGCTTCTGATTATTTCAGAAGCTATATTTAGTGGTATTTGCTAAGGTATAAGTATTGCTTATGCTTAAGGTTGAGGGGATTCAAACAAACTTTAACACTAAGCATTAAGCTTCGATATTTAGCACATCCAGAAGCAAAAATCCCCAGAAGTGACCAAAAGTGATGTATAGCTTAGAAAAATGTAAACCCTTTATTCAAATATTATTATATTTATTTATATTAGCATGCCAAATTGTGCAGACATCATTTTTTGCCAGGCTGTCATACAAAGAAATTATGAACACGTGCATAAACCAGAGAGAACCAACGGAATATAAATAACTGATTCTGTTGCAGTCAATGCTTTTTCCTGTGAGCTTTTTGTTTTTCTAGTTTAGTGCTTGGTTCTTCCCTCATATTTAAAAAAAAAGTCTAAAAGAATTTGCTTACAGTTTATTTTTATAATCTATTTAGACATTCCTGTAAATATAAGTAACTTTGCAAATACATAACTCTCATTATTAGTAGACTGTTAGTAATGTTAGGTTAGTTTAGGCATCAGGGTTCGGGTTAGTAGAATAAGTTGACATAGTTGCAGAGTTACTTAGATTCAGTAGAATGTCTTTTGGGAAGCATCAAAAGAAGTGTTAGCAGATATTAAGCAGACAGTCTACTGATACTCTAATGAGAGTTAGTTGCCTTTGATCTGTCCGGGTGTCCACTGCAAACTTTACGCAGATGATGCCGTTTTTTATGCACCTGCCAAGACACCGGAGCAAGCTGCAGAGGTTTTGTCTGCATACATGGCTGAGGTTAGTCAGTGGCTTATTCAAAATAAGCTGGTTCTAAATCTTACAAAAACAGTTGCTATATGTTTTTCAATTAAAAAACACAACTTAAATAAAAAATTTCAAATACATTTGCAAAACGATAAAATATAACCAGTAACTGAAAAATTCAAGTATCTTGGGTTGGTCCTTGACCCCCAACTAAAATTTGATAAACATATTGAGAAAATATCAAAAACAATACAACGAAATATAAACTGTTTCAAATTAATCCGACATTAAATTCCGAACCAGGCAGCCCTGCTGTACATGCATGCTATCATCTTTTCTCATATTTCACTTTAAAACCAAGCAATGAAAATTATGGATAGAAAACCAATTCGCTTTCATCACTGCCACATTCTTAAGAAATATAATTTATTAAGTTTTGAAAGCTTCAGCAATTTGTTTTCTCAAATTGTTATTTAAGTGTACCAATAATTTGGCTCCAGAGAGGGTTATAGGCTACTTTATGTCAAAATGATTGATTTATGACCCCCCATAAAATATTCCCCCCACTCCTCCCTCCCACCCCTCCCTCCGGACTGGACACCTGTTTGGACACCTGTTTTGGCCACCTGTTTTTGTCCTCCCCCCACTACCCCACTACCCCTCCCTATTACCCCTACTAAGGAATTTATGACTGTGTTTTGGACTTTGTGTGTTTTTGAAGTGAAAATGTTTGAAAACGGTGCTTAAACTTTAAAATGTAAAACAGTGTATCGGGGTGACAGGCATGAGCTTTTAAGGAATGTTTTTTATTAAAGAAAGTTATTTCACATATTTAAATGTTTTTAAAAAAGGCATTAATGAATTGTACAAACACAAAGACAATTTAAAATGTTGTTAGATTTTCTGAAACAAAAGTGATAGATTGCGCATGCGTCTTTCTTGCGGAGGGGGATGTTTAAAAACGGTTAAGCTGTGTGTATAAATGTAAGATACGAGCCTTGTGATTTTACGTAAACAGAATACTAATCTGTAACAATGGCTGAAGCATCTCTACCTAAAACTCCTGAGACTGCAGATGCATCTTTAAATGACAATAAAATAACTCTTATAAATAATAATACTTTAATTAGCTCACTACGAATGTGTACAAGACTAACGCTTTTAACGTATCAGACATTTATCACACGCACACACACACACACACACACACACACACACACACACACACACACACAGATAAGTATATATAGATAATTATTTTCCTATTGATGTCCTCTGAATTGTTTTATTGCAGGGGTGCCTGTTGAGTTCGCACCGAGGTTAAGGAAGGATGGGGTGTTCAGTGACCCCTGACAAGATGTAAGACGATCGCGCGCACGCACCTACGCACATACATAGGCCTACCTGCGGAGTCCTGGTGATGTTTTCAGCGGGATGTGGCCTAGTGTGTTTATGATACAGATAATGATTGCACCATGCGGCGTTAAGGAGAAAGCTGAAAGGATCGTTTGATCATAAGAGCATACGCTCTAATGTGTAAATGAGCAGCAAGTTTGAGCGGGAGAGGATGCGTTTTTCTCAGGCTCATGTAATTTGATGCTTCAATTAATAAATAGTAGTGGTGTAACATATTGTATTATAATATTATCAGAAATGTCACGCTGGGAATGTTGTACTCCTCTACAACACGTAAAGGTATAGAATAGAGGTACGCTAAGAAATTTTAAAAAAGGTTTAAGATTTTTGACACAGTAGGTGACAGCTCAGTAGACAACCCCGAACTTTATAACCATCAGAAACGCCCCTCAGTCCGGTTAGATTTAAAAAATGCCAGAAAAAATGCTATTTACAACAAAGATTCGACAGGAGCTACCACGGAGCATTATCCAATCGTCGTTGTTAGGATGTCTGCTAATAACATCGGTGAGTACTATATTTTATAAGTAGAGCATCCACATACATGTTTTGGACATGAAACAACGCCTCCAACATACCTCCACCTCCTCCCCCCGAAAAAACAGTTGGCGAGAAGCGTTGTTTTCAGGACCTGTGCTGGAGATTGGCTGTTCATAGTAGCCAGCGGGAAATTCAATCGACACTACTTCTGTTGAGAAAATTACAAGCATATGCTTATGAACAATAGAAAAATCTCTCGATAGCATTGAAAAGAATAAATTGTTTGTCCATATGACTACCTTGTAACACAACATGAACCGTAGCACCCCTAAGAAATGCATCATCAACTGAGAGAAAAAAGAAAAGAAAAAACACATTATTTAAAGCTGCAGTAGGGAGTTTTTAGAAAACGTTGACTTAGCCAGAAAATTTGAACAAGCACAACTCACAGGTCACTCCCCCTTGCTCTCTGCTGCGCTACAGCCCTCCCTCCACAGCTCCTCCCCCCTCACAACGGAGCCTGCCGTGAACGCGCAGGCTGGTAAGCAAGCAGGGCCACCGATGACGGCGGATAAACAGTTATAGCACATTCACTGATACGAACAAAACATCAACAATTTGATTTACATTGACTATGGCCTTCCCATACTTTGACTACAAACTTGGTCCTCAAAACATTACGTATTTTGCAATACATGTAATGTAACTATATGAAGTGCACTATTTCTATAAGTAATAAATAGCTAGTAAGATAATATAACGGTTACAGTACGCAAAAAACTGGCTTCTACGGTTATCTCTGTATGTATATTTTAGCCAAGAATAAAACAAAATTTGTTATTAAACCACTCTGCCTCTTTTCGTTTTATTTAAAGAAACAAACAAAAACATATTAATAGCCTCAGGCAACGAGTGATTAATTATCTGCAATGTCTGCTTAACAAAACGAAATATTAAACAACCCTGCCTCTTTTCGTTTACATTTCAAACATATTAAATGTAATACTATTTGTGCATACTCTAATTATCTTCACTGTAATGAAATGAAATAGACTTTAACATAAAATACAACCTTCTCTTTTTGTTAAATGTCAGTTTTAATGTTCAATTGTCACAGACACGCCAGGCTCCACCTCACCACAGTACCCACGCACCCAATCACCAGCGTACTAATCACCGCCACCTGCATCTCATTCACTCTGCAATCACCAGCACTACAAAGCCACCACACTCACACACACTCACTGTCCGGTCTCGTTTGCACTACTTCATGTAAATGCTTACCTTAAGGACTCCCCATCGACATACTTACCTGCTCCAGCGATCTCCTTCATCTCCTTCATCTCCTTCGTCTCCTGGTCCCTTCGTGTGCTTACCCTTCTGTGTGTGTGAGTGTCTCCAACGTCTCCCTCCATCTCATCTCAGCTCCTGGATCCACAAACCATACAAGGACAGTATTACTTTATATTCATCTCTCAAGAACCTGATAACAGCCATTATCACTCTGTGTATCACATATTGTTCAATAAAGCTCACCTGGATTGCTTTTATCTCTGCCTCCGTGTCTATATCTGTGACGAGCAGGGCGGGCGAGAGCCGTGAGGGAACGGCGCGAGGCCGGTGACGCGAGTGATAATGAGCGTCACCTGCGAGGCGTGCCGGCCTCGAGTCCCTCACGGAGGAGCTCCGGAGGCATAAAAGGAGGAGCGACATCAGTGGAGGACGAGAGAGGACCAGGCCTGGACTTTATTTTATGTTTTATTATGTTTGTGTGGCCGGCAGACGTCCGCGAGGGTCTGCCGGCATTACTTTCGTTTTGTTTGTTTATTTTATATTAAAGTTTTGTTGAATGTTCACCGGTTCCCGCCTCCTTCTTCCCACATCTACTAACCTTGTTACAATATCATAACATCAATAATAGCCATTATAAAAGGTATAAAAATATACAATAAGAAATAAAGCAAACAATTCAGGCAAGCGTACAAAATCAGCGCTTTAGTATGATACAAAAGTTAAATAGCCATATAAATTTATGAAACGTCACGTTGCCCTCAGCCAAAACGGAGCCAGCGGCAAATTTCAGAAGGATTAGCCGAGGTAAGGCTGCCCTCGGCTGGGCACATGAGCGCAGAGAGTCCGGTGATCGCCTGGATCTCAAAACTCCGACAACGTCAGATCAAATTTTCAGAAAGGCGCTATCTTTATCAATTAACCACAAATTTCAGCTTCAAACCAGCACATTCTCGGCTGAAAAAATCTTAAAACTGCATATCATGACTTAATAGAGCCCGCTCACACGAAAATGCGTATCAATAGTACGAGTTTTTAATCTCGTAGAATATATACGGCAAAATGAGTTTTTCGCGTGCATAAGATACGCACTTTATGGGGTATTATACGTACGAAACTGGATTGTTTGTCCGCCATAAGCAAAGCTGCTGCACACCAGTAATCTTGAATTTGAATGCCTGTACACGCTGTGCACTATGGCTGTGCATGACAGGAGTGTGATCAGCGCGCACACGAGCTTGATTGACACTGCTAAGACACTCCTCCTGACTCTGATTGGTTGGTTCTTACCGGGAGCGGTGTATTTCTGCAAATGGCAATAGGACCACTGGGAGGAGCCAGAGGAGCTTGATTTTTTCACAGATTATCTGTCTCATATTCTACTGTCAGGACATAATGACAGGTTTAACAAATTTGTAAAAAATACATTTTTACAAAAGTTACCTACTGCAGCTTTAATAGACTATTTATTAATCATGATTTTTAATGGAGAGCGAAATGATACTTACTTATTTCATCCAGAATAAGATCTAGTCCTTCGTCGAAATAAAGAACCTCTTCATTCACATCTATGATATTGATAAAAAATAAATAAAAAAATAAATAAAAAAAATAAAATAATAATAAAAACATTGAAATTAAGATAGTCCAAAACATGTATGTGGATGCTCTACTTATAAAATATAGTACTCACCGATGTTATTAGCAGCCATCCTAACAACGACGATTGGATAATGCTCCGTGGTAGCTCGAATCTTTGTTGTAAATAGCATTTTTTCTGGCATTTTTTAAATCTAACCGGACTGAGGGGCGTTTCTGATGGTTATAAAGTACGGGGTTGTCTACTGAGCTGTCACCTACTGTGTCAAAAATCTTAAACCTTTTTTAAAATTTCTTAGCGTACCTCTATTCTATACCTTTACATGTTGTAGAGGAGTACAACATTCCCAGCATGACATTTCTGATAATATTATAATACAATATGTTACACCACTACTATTTATTAATTGAAGCATCAAATTACATGAGCCTGAGAAAAACGCATCCTCTCCCGCTCAAACTTGCTGCTCATTTACACATTAGAACGTATGCTCTTATGATCAAACGATCCTTACAGCTTTCTCCTTAACGCCGCATGGTGCAATCATTATCTGTATCATAAACACACTAGGCCACATCCCGCTGAAAACATCACCAGGACTCCGGAGGTAGGCCTATGTATGTGCGTAGGTGCGTGCGCGCGATCGTCTTACATCTTGTCAGGGGTCACTGAACACCCCATCCTTCCTTAACCTCGGTGCGAACTCAACAGGCACCCCTGCAATAAAACAATTCCGAGGACATCAATAGGAAAATAATTATCTATATATACTTATATGTGTGTGTGTGTGTGTGTGTGTGTGTGTGTGTGTGTGTGTGTGTGTGTGTGTGTGTGTGCGTGTGATAAATGTCTGATACGTTAAAAGCGTTAGTCTTGTACACATTCATAGTGAGCTAATTAAAGTATTATTATTTATAAGAGTTATTTTATTGTCATTTAAAGATGCATCTGCACTCTCGGGAGTTTTAGGTAGAGATGCTTCAGCCATTGTTACAGATTAGTATTCTGTTTACGTAAAATCACAAGGCTCGTATCTTACATTTATACACACAGCTTAACCGTTTTTAAACATCCCCCTCCGCAAGAAAGACGCATGCGCAATCTATCACTCTGGTATTGAGGTGGGTGTGTTAGGGGCGGATGACGTTGATGTTTGGAGGTGTGTTAGGGGCGGAGACTCGGGAGCGTTTTCACTCGCCGTTCTGCGTTCATTCTGTATCTGACGACGCAGAGAAAGGATGTGTTTCACAGAGCAGTAAGAAATATTTATTGTTAGAAATGTTTTTTGCTTTTTAAAAGTCATTTATCTTTTAACAACACTATTTAATATACTTAATGATAATGCGTTTAATTAATTAATTAACGTCCTTTTTTAAATATACATTCTATCTTTCGGGATTGAGGTGGGCGTGTTAGGGACGGATGACGTCGATGTTTGGAGGCGTGTTAGGGGCGGAGACTCGGGAGCGTTTTCACTCACCGTTCTGATTTCATTCTGTGTTTGTCATGGACTAGATCGGACGTCTTTCACAGAGAAGCGTAAGAAATATTTATTGTTAAAAAACTTTAAAAGTAAATGTTAGAAATGTTTTTCCCTTTTAAAATCATTTGTATTTTAACAACTATTGCATGATATACTTAATGTGCTTAATGTTACTTAGTGCACTTGTTTTATACTTTTGTTTCAGAAAATCTAACAACATTTTAAATTGTCTTTGTGTTTGTACAATTCATTAATGCCTTTTTTAAAAACATTTAAATATGTGAAATAACTTTCTTTAATAAAAAACATTCCTTAAAAGCTCATGCCTGTCACCCCGATACACTGTTTTACATTTTAAAGTTTAAGCACCGTTTTCAAACATTTTCACTTCAAAAACACACAAAGTCCAAAACACAGTCATAAATTCCTTAGTAGGGGTAATAGGGAGGGGTAGTGGGGTAGTGGGGGGAGGACAAAAACAGGTGGCCAAAACAGGTGTCCAAACAGGTGTCCAGTCCGGAGGGAGGGGTGGGGGGAATATTTTTATGGGGGGTCATAAATCAATCATTTTGACATAAAGTAGCCTATAACCCTCTCTGGCTCCTGAACCCTGAGTACATTTATCCAGAGACCAAACAGCAGTAGAGTGACAAGAGGCTCCTTAAATCAAAACTGTAAAATCCCACAGTGCAGAACATCTTTTGGCAAATCAGCTCTTTCTCACAGGGCTTGTAAACTGTGGAACTCACTGCCCACAGAGATTAAGAACATTTCTGAGTTTAAAATGTTCACCTCTAGGCTCAAAGCATGGCTGAAAACAAACCAAAACTGTACCCATTTGTAAATGTCTGAGCATGAATGAGTGAGTTATGAATAAGTAAAATTGCACTGTGTACTTTTTAGAATGAGTTTTTAGAATGAGTGAGTGAATGAGTGTATTTTTTTAGAATTGAATATTTTTTTATTATGTGTTATTGTAGAAAGGCCCATCCAGGGACGGGAGATGAAAATTAGCACTTGCTATAAACTCTGTGTGCATCACATTGGCTGCAAACTTTGTTCTGTAGTTATGATTGACTGCATTGTCCCTGTCAAATAAACTAATAAATAAATAAATAAATAAATAAATTGACATGTTGTTGCAAATTTACTTATAGATTGTAAAATGTCTAAAGTGGACCATCGAAATGTTGCCAATATTTTCCTCATATTTTGATTGTTTGATCGAACTCGTAGGGTCATTAAAAACAAATATCCCCTCATGACATCAGTTTTGGCCACTATATCGATAATGTCAGCTGCTCACCTGAATGACACAGAGGCATGCTATAGAAGTCTGTATAAATTATTTTTACCTGCCTTCCTGTTCCTGTCCTAGCCTCTTTTTATTGACTTCCTGCATGTGCCCTTTCCCATTGAGATTCATTTTTAAATGTCACCTTGAAGAATCTAGTAATTATTCATGTCTGTTCTTTGCAAGTGCTGTTCCAATTGTTACTCTAACCTTTCCATTGCTTTAGATGTAGATGATATTACACACCGGGTGCAGAGTGTTTTCCTGCGCCGGAATCATCTGCATCACAGCAATTAATTGCTTCTTTGGACTGTTTATATACACAATGTGAAAAGGACAAGTGGCTATTGTTAGAATTGATGGAAAACAAAAGGCAAATGGGTTCTGTGTCACGCGGAGGGAATTTCAATGTCGTCTTGCTTGAGGAACCATTGAACATATGCTATCACACTTGTTACAAAACACAGTCATCAACCAATGAACTGATACCCACAGGATCTTGTGTAGAATATAAATGCATCAGATACACTGAGCACTAAAGCATGAACTACATTTTAATATTTAACTAAAGAAAATGTAAATGTAAAATCAGCAAATGCTGTTTTGATTTTTTTAAGTGTGTTGCTGAGCAGTTGCTGGGGTTATTCTGAACTGTTGCAAGGTTGTTGTGGAACCCTAATTGTTGCTTGCTAGGGTTTTATGAGGCAGTTGCTATGGTGTTCTGGGTTGTTGCTAGGGTGTTTCTAAATTGTTTGCATGCATGGTGTTGTGGATCCCTATGTGCTGTTTGGTGGTTGCTAGGGTGTTATGAGGCAGGTGTTCTGAGTGGTTGCTATGTAGTTGCAAGGGTGTTGTGGGCAGGTGTATGGTAGGCTGTTGCTCCGATGTTCAAGTTGCTATGGTGTTTCCAAACTGTTGCAAAGGTTTTGTGGAACCCTTGATGTGAGCCAGTGGTTGCTAAAGTGTTTTGGGTGGTTGCTAGGTGGTTTTAGGAGTGTTTTAGGCAGTGTAAGGGTCTTGTTAGGCTGTTGCTATGGTGTTCTGGGTGGTTGCAAGGGTGTTGGTAGGCTGTTGCTAGGATGTTTCTAAATAGTTGCCAGAGTGTTGTGGATCCCTAGGTGTTGTTTGTTGATTGGTTAGGGTTATGAAAGACAGTTACTAAGGTGTTCTGGGTGGTTTCTATGTAGTTGCAGGGTGATGAGGATAGGTGCATGGTAGGCTGTTGCTAGGGTGCTCAAGTTGGTTTCTATGGCATTTCCAAACTGTTGCAAGTGTTGTGAAACCCTTGGTGTGTGTCAGTTGCTAGGGTATAGCTAGGGTGATTGCTAGGACACTGCTAAGGTGTTGTGGGAGATATTTAGTGCATTGCTTTGTTGCAACAGTGTGGCAGATGGTTACTATGATGTCTTTCTTAGTTGCTAAGTTACTGATAATCAGTTGCTAGTGTGCTCTAGGTCTTTGCAAGTGTGTTGGTAGACTGTTGCTAGTTTGTTTCAAAATTGTTAGCTGCCTGTTTTGAAGAGCTTGTTCAGTATTTTATGGGGGCAGAGCAATGAAGGGAGGGGTGTGTTTGGTTCATTTGGGTGTCAGTTTCAAACATCAACAGTGTTTCAGAAATCACTAACTGCATTTTAATTAATATATACTGTATATATAATATATATATTTATATATATATATATATATATATATATATATATATATATATATATATATATATATAAATTTTATATAATATCATTCCAGTTCATTGTCACAGACACGCCAGGCTCCAACACCCACCAATCACAGCTCACCCCATCTCCAGAGTACTGATCACTCACACCTGCACCTCATCACCTCACTCATCAGCACCAGTATATAAGACACTCACACACTCAGTCACATTGTTCTGTCTCGTTTGCAACAAGGATTGTTCCTCTATGCTTACCTCAAGGACTCCTGGTCTACTTACCTGTATCCAGCGATCCCTCATCTCCTCGTGTGTTACCTGCATGTGTGTGTCTCCAGTCCTCAGCATCTCATTGCTTCAGCCACCAACATCAACTTCACCCTGCAACCACAAAAGGACAGTATCATAATCTATTCCATTTTAACTTCACTCATTGCACTTAATACTCACCTGTGTTCGACAAGTTCTCTACTTGTCAATAAACTCCCTAAACTGTGATCTTCTGTCTCCGAGCCGTCTGTATTGTAACATTCATAAGTATACAATATTCAATATTATTTTTTTATATGATACATATAAAATATAATGATATAAACTAAACATGATATATATTTGAATTGAATATATCTATAACTGGATTCAAACATCATAAAATAATTCTATACTTGTATTGTACTGCAACTGGTCAAACCACTATAATCACTATAAAGTGATGTCACTGATCACTACCTTGTAATGTGCATACTGCATACTTCTGATATTTGCCATATTGCACAGCGTTATCGACTAGGTAGAACAATTCTCCCTACAACTATAGATTCACAAATAACCTGCCTGATCGGTCTCAGCTGCTCAGTATACCCAAACACACAAATGAACTTGAGGAAATGACTAATATGGGCACCATTTTTTTTTTTTTTCTAGTACTTTAGAAACTGTTGAACCCATCAGACTAAAAAAGATAAGAGAGAAAAGTACTGCACCATGCACAACAGTATTTCCCACGCTATGAAGATATAAACTTGTAATCTAGAGTGAAAATGGAGACAAACTCATTAAGAGGTCTTTAGGATTGTGTGGAAAGACAGGACTTCACAAAACAATTCAAGGTTCTTGTTTAGTAGGGTGGCTAGATTAACAAATACAGACATTACTAGAACAAAATATTCCATTACAGTTTAGTAATGGAAGTATTAGTAATGACTTTATGAATTTCTTTACTGAGAACTGAAAGCATCAGAAATATAATTGTAAATGCACAACCTTTGACAGAGTATTATGATTCAGCCTCAATTATCACCCCTCAAGAACAACTGCAATGCTTTACAACTATAGGACAGAAAGAGCTAAATAAACATATCATTGCGTCTAAACCAACAACATGTTTATTAGATCCAATACCCACTAAACTACTGAAAGAGTTGTTACCTGAAGCAAAAGAGCATCTTCTCAATATTATTAATTCATCTTTATCTGTAGGTCATGTCCCAAGACCGTTCAAGTTGGCGGTTATTAAGCCTCTCATTAAGAAACCACAATTAGATCCAAATGTATTAGCAAATTACAGACCCATTTTAAATCTTCCATTTGTCTAAAATACTAGAAAATGTTGTGCCGGCACAATTGTGCTCCAAAAAAAAATCTATGAAAAATTTCAGTCTGGATTCAAGCCTCATCATAGCACAGAAACTGTGCTCGTTAAAATTAAAAATGACTTCTAGCCTCTGACCAAGGCTGTATCTACATTTGTGTAGTACAATGTATAGTGCATTTGAATCCATAGTGTACTACAAGTGGTAATTATATTTTTTAAATACAGAGATAGTATATTAAAAGCACATTTTAGTTCATATTTCATGCTGTCTCAAAATAGCACAGTTGAGTACACTTACATGTTCTTAAGATGATCTTAAGAAGTACTAAAGAAGAATTTTTAGTGTATTAAGTACAAAATTAGTGCACTAAAATAGAGCACTTTAAGTACATTATAGAAATGTATTTTTTTTTTTTTTTCATCTGGGAATGGATGCAACAATAAGTACAATGACAATTTCCAGTTAGTCTAGCACAGTATGCATAGAAATTATTTTTTTTCAGTGAATCGGATAGTATCATCAGGACAATTGTTCACACACAAAAAATGCATCTTTAGCAGTCTCTTGAAAATGGTTTGAGTTAGTCAGGTTATTCCACCAGCATGGGACAGTCCAGGTAAAGGTCAGTTAAAGTGAGTTTATGCTCCTTTGGGATGACACCACAAGATGCTGTTCACTTTCAGAGCACAAGCTTCTGGAGGGCGTATAGGTTGTTGTTCTGTTGTGTTGCATTTTCCGATAGGAATGGCCTGGTCTTCCCAATGTTCTACTGGGCAAATCTTCAAGATCAGGCAGTTCCAGCACTGTAGTCTGTGAAGTTTAACTGGTTGATTATAACACAAAGGATGGGTGGCTGAAACCACAAGAACTTCTGTCTTGGCAAGGTGGAGTTGAAGGTAGAGGTCATCCAGGTGAAAGTCGGAAATTTCCATCAAGCAGGCTGAGATGCGAGCAGCTACTGGTTAATCATCTGGCTGGAATGAAAAGTAGAGATGTGTGTCAAGATAGCAGTGATGGGAAAAGCCATGTTTCTGAATGATTCTAGTTACAATTACAACAAAAAATACTGTACAGAACAGCAGCATGAAAAAATGTAAACAAAGAATTTGTTGTATAAGAATAGTACACTTTCCACACCTGGACTGCAATGCTGCTGTAGATCTCCAGTCTTTCCACATGACCTGAAATCATAAAGAAATACAAATTAGTTGGCTATTACATTAATTCAAACATGCCAGTAGGGATGCTCATTTCAGTTAAATTTCTTGACCGACAACCGACGCTCGTTATCCGATTATTAACCGTTAACTGATAAGATTATAATATTGTATAGCCTATATGATGATAATATGACATATATAGGCTATGACATTAAATAAAAAATACAATTGACGAGTGTCTGTGTCTTCCACGGGTTTATTTTAACATGCAAACAGCAGCATAGAACAGATAAACAACAGAAAGTGCATGCCACTGATAAGCTTTGTAAATGCAGTATTACAGTAGCTATACACATACCAATTAAACGCGCAGGTCTCCTCTCGTGCGTCCTCCCCACTGTGTCGCCGGTCGAGGCAATAATTTTCGTTTCGCTTTTAGATATCTCTTTTATAGATGCCATCAATGCTTTTAACTTTCTAGATACCGAACTCAAAACAGTCCATAAACTACAAATCCTCACGAAAACTTCAGTCAAGCCAGCTCGCGCGTCAATCTGAGAGCCTCTTACCTTAAAGTGTCAAATTTCTCGGTTTCTGAATGGACGGTTTTGCTTAATTGACAAACGCTAACGTTCGGCCACGATTTATATACCATCGACGTGTCCTAAAACATTAGCACGCTGTGATCGATTGCTTGGAGATTGCGTGTTTCCTCTTCTTCACATCTGCGACAAAACAGTTGATTATTTATGAACGAAAGCTCACAGAAACGTGAAAATGGTCTCATTTGAAAGAAAATATCCTAAGCTAAAAGATGATATATTGTGACTGATTGAAGCAGCCCTTATCAAAGTGTATATATGTATTTAATAGCATATTTTTCTATAACCAACAGCAAAAAAAAAAACAAAAAAAAAACCGTTTAACTGATAGTATTAATCGGTTAAAATTCTTACTTTCAGTTAACGGTTAAACGGTCAATGTGAGCATCCCTACATGCCAGCATATGTTTTCCTGAGACAATGCAAATCCTCAACCTTCTTTGATCTGGAATTTTTATATCGAACTATCCAATGTATCTTATGATTCAGTACTGACAATTTACTCAGGTCATGTAATTTTTTTTTTCTATTATTAGTATTTATTATAACACTAATATATGCATACTACTCGTGTTTTAAAGCAGATGCGCTCAGAATATTTCATTTATAATGTTGTTCATATTGTACTCTCATCTGCTTTCATGTAACTTGGACCTATAGTATGAGTTGTACAGGCTGCAGAGTGGCAGTTAGCCACATTAATCGTTCAGTGTATCAAAAGAGATTGAAAAAATGGCGGTACTATCACATCTAAACTTAGATATAAACACTTGAATGGACTTTATAAATAACTAATCTTTCTTGGTTTAAAACAGATGGAAAATTGAAAGATACCTGCTGCAGTTTTGCTTTCAAAGGCAGTTAACGTTACCTTACGTTATGTGTCTGAACACCGTTTAGAAATCCTAACATTAGCTTTTTCAAAACTATAAACAATATAAATGTGTAGCCACACGACATAAAATATCACAAACATGTAGAATTTAACTCTTACCTCAGCCAGTGATCGGTTGGTATGATGTCCGCTGTGGTCTTCTCGCTGAAAGGACGTGTTAGTTTTTCCTCACACTGTTCCGAAGAATGGACAGACGGATGTGTTCAAATAGATTCTCCTGCCCACGACGACTGCTCTTTACGATTGCTTTACACTACTGTTAATCTCACGACCCAAAAGCATAGCCTGCCCTGAAATAAATTAAAATTACCCGCGACGCTCGCCCTTCCATCACTGTACGGCTCTGACCGGGAACTGTTGTGGGCGGGACTAACGGAAAAGTAATCTGCGTCGCGCGCGCGCACACACACACACACACACAAACAAAGCTACGCATTTGCAGCTCGATTTGGAAAAACATAAAATGTACATATCAATAATAGATGTGTTCAGGAAATTTAGAGGAGAATAAGTCAAGGCCAATCAGCAGTTTTAAAATAAGCATATGTGCAAGTTGAGGTAAAAATATTAGTAAAATAAACAATGCATAGTATATAGAAGGCCTACACACTGTATGTACCAATACTATAATTGAACCTTAATAAACTTTCACCAACACATTATCTTAAATGGAAGAGGAAAAAACATGTAGAACTACAGAAATCAACAGCCATTCAACATTTGTTCTTTTTTCTATTTTTACAGAAAAAATCTGTAAAATATTAAACATTTTATGTAAATTTACACATTCTGTAAAAATACAGAACATTTCTTAAAAAAAAAAAAACCTGAAATTTAATGTAATACTAAAATACATGCAATTTCCTGTAAATTTAATAGTGGAAAATTAAATTACAGTAGATATCTGTAAAACATGCATTTCAGTGTATAATGACAAAATGGGAAAAATCTGTAAAAAAAAAAAAAAAAAATAAAGACATTACCTGTAAATTTACATTTATTTTTAACAGTGTGGTTACCTATAAAGTTCAGTGTCAATTATAAAGTCTTGCTACTGACCTAAAAGGCCCTAAATGGTTTAGCTCCTGAGTATTTAACTGATCTTCTATCGTCCTACAATCCATCATGCTCCTTAAGATCACAAAACTCTGGGCTTCTAGTAGTACCTAGGATATCCAAGTCAATTAAAGGAGCAGCAAAATGTGAAAACGCTCTACCTAAACTCTGGAATAGCCTTCTTGATAATGTTCGGGGCTCAGACTCACTCTCCCAGTTTAAATCTAGATTAAAAATGTGTCTATTTTGCAGAGCATCCACAGAATGCATCTAATCTCCTTGTACTCCAGTTAAAGTGCATCCGGAAAGTATTCACAGTGCTTCATTTCATTATTCATTATTTTCCCTAAAATTCTACAAACAATACTCCATGACAATCTGAAAGAAGTTTGTTTGAAATCTTTGCAAATTTATTAAAAATAATTAAAAAAAAACACATGTACATAAGTATTCACAGCCTTTGCTCAATACTTGAAGGCACCTTTGGCACAAATTACAGCCTCAAGTCTTTTTGAGCATGATGCTACATGCTTGGCACACCTATTTTTGGGCAGTTTCTCCCATTCTTCTTTGCAGGACCTCTCAAGCTCCATCAGGTTGGACGGGGAGAGTCCAAAAAATAAATAAATAAATAAATAAATAAATAGCACAGCTATTTTCAGATCTCTCCAGAGATGTTCAATCAGATTCAAGTCTGGGCTCTGGCTGGGCCACTCAAATACATTCATAGAGTTTCCCTGTAGCCAACTCCTTTGTTATCTTGGCTGTGTGCTTAGGGTCGTTGTCCTGTTGGAAGATAAACATTCGCCCCAGTCTGAGGTCCAGAGCGCTCTGGAGCAGTTTTTATCAAGGATGTCTCTGTACATTGCTGCATTCATCTTTACCTTGATCCTGACTAGTCTCCCAGTTCCTGCTGCTGAAAAACATTCCCACAGCATGATGCTGCCACCCCCATGCTCCACTGTAGGGATGGTATTGGTCAGGTGATGAGCGGTGCTTAGTTTCCTCCAGACATGACGCTTGCTATTCAGGCCAAAGAGTTTGATCTTTGTTTCATCAGACCAGAGAATTTTGTTTCTCATGGTCTGAGAGTCCTCCAGGCGGGCTGCCATGTGCCCTTACGGAGGAGTGGCTTCCGTCTGGCCACTCTACCATACAGGCCTGATTGGTGGAGTGCTGCAGAGATGGATGTTCTTCTGGAAGGTTCTCCTCTCTCCACAGAGAAACACTGGAGCTCTGTCAGAGTGACCATCGGGTTCTTGGTCACCTCCCTGACTAAGGCCCTTCTCCCCCGATCGCTCAGTTTGGCTGGGCGGCCCGCTCTAGGAAGAGTCCTGGTGATTCCAAATTTCTTCTATTTACGGATGATGGAGGCCACTGTGCTCATTGGGACCTTCAATGCTGCAGAAATTTTTCTGTACCTTTCCCCAGATCTGTGCCTCAATACAATCCTGTCTCGGAGGTCTACAGACAATTCCTTGGACTTCATGGCTTGGTTTGTGTTCTCACCTGCACTGTTAACTGTGGGACCTTATATAGACAGGTGTGTGCCTTTCCAAATCATGTCCAATCAACTGAATTTACCACAGGTGGACTCCAATCAAGTTGTAGAAACATCTCAAGGATGATCAGTGGAAACAGGATGCATCTGAGCTCAATTTTGAGTGTCATGGCAAAAGCCGTGTATACTTATGTACATGTGATTTTTTTTTTTTTTTTTTTTTGGTTTTCATTTTTTAATAAATTTGCAAAGATTTCAAACAAACTTCTTTTTGTTGTCATTATGGGGTATTGTTTGTAGAATTTTGAGGAAAATAATGAATTTGATCCCTTTTGGAATAAGGCTGTAACATAACAAAATGTGGAAAAAGTGAAGCGCTGTGAGTGTGAATACTTTCTGGATGCACTGTATATCAGATCAAATGCACATGACTATCTTTGCTTAATGTTATGAACAGCAGCTACACTAATTATTTTCCATTTGCTTTTCTGTTTTATCTCGTGATGACCATCCTAAGGTAACTAGAGAGTACTTCAGGTCCAGTTTGAATCCAGCCTCCTATTAGAACTTCAGATGCCCTGACACCTGTGAAGAGATGACCCCAACCTCTGCTAGGACTTCAAATGATGGAAACTCTAGCTCAACATGCACCATTCCAAATTTCGCTATATATCCTAATCATTGTTGACATTATCATTCATTACTTCAATGAGCTCATTGTTTCTGCTTTAAATTAATACATTGCTTAAATTAATACATTGTTAGCTAACTGCGTAATTTGTATATGTGCATTTCTGAAATTACATAATTTGGACAGTCATCTCTGATTATAACAGATTACTCTAAATTGTAAATTTGACATGCATTTTCTGTTAAGCTGATACGAAATTATATGTATTGTGAAAACCACTATACAAATAAATGTGAATTGAATAGAAAATTGTAAAAAAATAAAATAAATAAATAAATAAATAAATAAAAAACAATGAAATCAGTTCTGAATAAAGAACTAGTTCTTAGTCTCTAACCCTACATGGCTGACCCGGATGGAGACAGATGTCTCTAGATGACAGGGTCTAGCCTTGGGAGAGTTTTTATCTGAAATAGGGCCTGTTGATTGTCAGCTCAGTGTAGAATTGGGATGTGACACAATTCCTGTGGCCGACTTTAATCCTTCCTTTTATTCTTCCATCTCCCACAAGATTCTGGAGCATTATGGGGGATCAATGCAGAGTAGCTGGTCATTTAAGAAGACTTGGCGAACAGGGCTCTCTTGCTGTAAACCCGCTCCTAATGGAGCACTTAAGTGACACATGCAGTACACCCGAGAGTCATTTACTCAGGCGTGCCGATGTGGGAGTAATCATTTAAAGCTGAGCTGAACGGATCAATGGAGTTGTAATTGTTAGAACAAATGGTCGGTTTCAAGGCTTCGCCACCCTCTGTTTGTTATCAGCCTGATCTTGTAATAGAAATGGATTCGGTGTTCTTTTATCCTATCAGTTTTCATTTGACGAGGTTCTTTAATAACATGCGGTAACAACATCCCCTGCTGCATTTTATCAATATACATTAGCGGACTGTAATATCACTAATGTATATGACGGAAGGGTTAAATGAATCTTCTCCCACTTCAAGCCGTAGATTAGCACTGTGCTCTCTGCGCTACTATAAATTTAGTGAATTATTAATGTGGGGGAAATGACACCACCTCCTCGCCGCCCCCCGGCTCATCTGAGACCTGATTAAATTTAATCCGCAGAGTAATTCTTAATGCACTTACACTGAATTGACCATATGGTGACCATGAACTGTCTCACCTTTCATTAAAAAAACAAAACAAAGACATGGTATTAGAGGCATTTGCGGTTGAGCAGCATAGCATTATCAGTGGATACAGTCATTTTTTTCAAGCTTGTTGAGGAGAGTTGTGCTGTTTATTTATTAAGCGATAAGACTTACAGTGTTCATTGAAACGTGTACAAAAATAATTAAGAAACCTTACCAATGTCCTTGCAGCCACCCTAGCAACTGCCTGTCAGCATCCTAGCAACCAACAAAAACATCCTAGTAACCAATAACCACAAAATATAAATGTGTCATTAATTATTTTTTACTAATTGTGTCTATTTACTCTATATTTATAAATCACTCAATTTTCTAATTATTTTCCCCTTCTGATTAGACCATTTAAATTCAGGCACTGAATTTGCCATCATCACTTCAGCTGTGAGTGGCACACGACCCTTCCTCAGATGAATTCCTAGAGCATTAAGGTGCTTTAGACACAAGAGTGTTTTTCAGAAGCGTTTGGGTGCGGCAATGCATGCTGACAGCATAAGACGGACTACCCGTACAGCTACTGGCATTTGTTTGATAAGCTGTGGTCCGGTGGCTGCGGCGGGTGGAATAATTTATTGAGAGTTCCACTCCATCCTCATTCTGGGACACCTTTCTGCGAATGCGCTGACAAGTCAATCTTTTGGCAATGCATTACTCAGCCACTTTATCTTAAACTAGCAGCACTCCACTGGGTGAACAGCAATTTTTTTAACACCGTCTCTTGTGAAGGTGCGGATGCATCGGTATGGACGGGATCTCCTCCATGCTGGGACTGTGTGTGATGCATTAACACTCTATTGATTCTCCTCTGCCCTTGATGTGAGCGTTCAGCGCCAAACTTATCTGTGGTGAAGCTGTGCATTCCATTGTATGATCTTGTTGATAAGTTCATGTCATTGTTGGCTTGACAAAAATGGCCAGTTGTCTGTAATGTTTGATGAATATGATATTCAGCACTCTCTAAATAGCGTTTGCGTTGCAGACATGCCATCTATAATTTCACATGAGTGGAAGCTCTTCTCTAGTGTGAATTGCCACGGCTTCACGCAGGGGCGATTCTAGGATTTTGATTTTAGGGGGGCTAAGCCCCCAATAAGGGTATGATTAAAAAAATATTAATTGACTATTAGGGTAGGGTGGTATGCTACTAACCTTACTGCAATCCACTATTCCATTGTATTCCCTGTATTTCATATATGGGAGTAGGAGTACTGACTGAGCCATATACAACACTGTAATAAAAAAATAATTATTGTATGTGACCACTAGAAAATAGGGAATGTTGATTTTTTTTTTTTTTTTTTTTTTTTTTTTTAAACAATGAAGACCTCCTGATTCATTCACTGTACAAACACACGCAAAATACATTATAATATGTCTGTAATTGTAAAAAGTAAATTCAAATAAATCATGATCGTTTTCTGAATCTAAAGTATGTTTTAATGGGTGTTAATCACTTCATTTTTGTAGGAATAAAAAACAACTATCACACAAGGGCTGAAGGTGAACGCAGCGAAACGTATTGGTATTGGATGAGAAACCGAGCCGTCCCATGTGCTCCCAATGCTCCAGTAACATTACATTATGTAAACTGCAATGCATTTATGACAAAGAACTGCACCGATGCAGATGTAATATCATAGCATTAGCAATCTATCAATAAATGCACGCACACACACACACCTTGTGCTCTCTGATGTTCGCTCTGCTCGGCGCCCCTGCAGATTGAAAAATGCGCTAAATCCAAGCAGACTCAGATAAGGGGAGGAGCCGAAACTTGACGCAGCTTGCCGCCGTTTCAAATGAGTTTTTTTAAAGGGGACTGAAGCGATCAAAAATTTATTAATCAAATATTTTTTAGGGGGGCTGGGCAAAAGTTTGAAGCCCCCCTAAAAAGGGCCTAGTGACGCCCCTGGCTTCACGGCTTGCCTCGACGTTTATCAACTTTAACATTCTAGTTTAAGTCATTCAATAATGCTGACTTACAGTTCGGTACGGTTCGGAGCGGTACACCTTGATCAGGCTTGCGTTTCCACCGAAAACAGTACCCTTACTTGATAGGCGTGGTGTAGCCGGAAAATATTGATCGACGTCATTCTCGCGCGAAGAAGAAAACGATATAGTAAACAAAAATGGAGGAATGTTAAGTTAAAGGGAAGCACGAGACGGGACACGGGGAGTAATAACGGGACAAACTTTACTTCCTGTCTGTTCACTCTACATATGTCCGGGTAACACCAGACCTTAAACAATTATTCCCTTTATAGAACACCTCCCCTGTTAAATAAAGAATCCCCCCTTTTCAACTCTATGCAAAACACATTATACTCCATTAACTCAACACCTTATATTTCCCCCTTATTTCAGAACGTTTCCTTTAACTCTTTTTTTTTTTTTTCAAGTCCATCCTCTTAGGTGGGTGTGATACTCTTCCTGAGCGGGTCACATACGAATGTCCTTCAGCTTGTTCTGCAACAGGCATGGGCTGCCTGTTACTCTCAGACTCATTATCCGATGACAGCATTTGTTCCCGAATGAACGATTGGGCGGAGATGAGCCCGGTTTCTCCGAATCACTCCATCTTCTGTACCAATCAGATAAGATCTTGGGGCTGACAACTGAGAAACCACAGATCCCTGCATCTTCTCCAACGGCAACCACACATTTTGCCCTGGTTGCAAAACTGGGAGGGGCCGGGCCCTGTGACGTCTATTATAGTACCGCTGCTGTTTTCTCTTTCCTTTTGTTTCATTGCACCGGAACTCTCCCATTCCAGGCCAGCATGGAGACAACTTTTTCGGGAGCTGAGGTAAGGCAGTGCGAAGTTGCCTCCCCATAAGCAGCTGTGCTGGTGAATATCCATTCCCTAGTGGCGTGGAACGATATGTGAGGAGCGCTCTTTCCTTATCTCCTCCTCCTTTCCACAGGCCTTTAACCGTACCCACTGCACGCTCTGCTTCACAATTTGCTTGTGGAAACAATGGGCTACTTGTCACATGATCAAATCCATAGTCAGCTGCAAAGTCCTTAAAGAGAACTGAACTGTACTGGGGCCCATAGTCCGACATCACTGTTTCTGGGATGCCATGTCGACAGAACACATCTTTCAGAGCAGATATAACTGTGCTCGAGGTAGATACCTTAAGTCTTGCCACCTCGATGTACCGAGAAAAATAGTCAACGACAAGCAGATAGTTCTCTTTCTCCCAAAAGAACAGATCAGTACCAATACGTTGCCATGGTCTTTCTGGAATGGGCGTTGGCAACAATGGCTCACTCCACGCACTCCTGTGTTGAGCACAGACACAACATCGTTCCACCAGCTGGCTAATGTGTACTGACATACCTGGCCACCACACCGACTGACATGCTCTGGCCCTACATTTTACAATCCCTTGGTGGCCTTCGTGAAGAATTTTCAGAATCTCTTGCCACATGGATCTGGGAATGACAATCCTTTGTCCTCTCAAAAGGAGGTCTCCAGCTATGGAAAAATGCCCTCGTTCTTGCCAATATGGCCACAACTCTTTCTGCAGGTGACTTTTCTCTGGCCACCCAGACTGGCAGTACTGGCGGAGTTTTTCACAGACTGAGTCAGCTTTTTGTTCGTCAACAATTTGTTTCAGCCTTGTTTCTGTGGCTGGCAAGCCTTGCACAATTGAATCAACAAACACCTTCAGATCTGCCTCCTGCTCCATCTCTTCTTCTGAAAGCATGTGCTTAACAGGCGCTCTTGACAGCACATCTGCTGTGATCAGCTGCTTTCCAGGCACATGAATTATGTGATAATCGAAGCGCATCAACCTAAGACGAAATCTTAGGACACGAGGAGGGAGTTGGTCCAATGCTCTGGTACTCAGCAAAGAGACTAGAGGCTTGTGATCAGTTTCAAGGGTGAACTTTAACCCCAGCAGATAGGAGGAAAGGCGTTCGCAAGCCCACGTCGCTGCTAAATCTTCCTTCTCTATCTGCGCGTAGTGTTTTTCTGCTTCTGACAACCCTCGGGAAATGTAGACTACCGGCTTCCATAGTCTATTTTGGGGTTGTTTTTGGGTCAGCACTCCTCCTAACCCAAACGACGAAGCATCCGCTGACAGTCTAGCCTCAAATGTTGGGGAGTACTGGGCCAACACTGGGGTTGAGCTAAGCTCTTTCTTTAATTTCTGAAAGGCCTCTTGCTGGGGTGTATTCCAACACCATTCATTCTTTTCTGAGAGCAAATCTTTCAATGGACATGTGAATAAAGCCAGGTGTGGCACAAATTTGCCCAGATAGTTTGCCATGCCCATGACCCTCCTAACATCAGCTACACAGCTGGGCTCAGGCATATCCATTATCGCTATCACCTTGCTAGGATCAGGTGCAATTCCATCAGAAGTAACACTGTGTCCAAAAAACATGATCTTGTCCTTGGCAAAGACACATTTTTCATTCAGTGTTAGTCCTTTTTCTTCAAGTCTGCTCAGAACCTGATGCAGTCTCTTGTTATGTTGCTGTAGGTTTTCCCCATACACCACAATATCATCAGCGTGACAAACCACTCCTGCGCACCCCTCCAGCATCTGTGTCATGTGGCGCTGGAAGTGTTCTGGGGCTGAAGAAATCCCAAATGGTAACCGATTAAAAGCGTACCGGCCAAATGGCGTGATGAAAGTGGTCAGGAGCGAACTTTCCTTTGTCAGGGGAATTTGCCAAAAGCCTGACGTGGCATCAAGCTTTGTAAACACTTTAGCCCCGGCTAACATGGCTAACGTATGATCGACTGCTGGTAAGATGTGCCGCTCACGACGCACCCACTTGTTCTGGTGAGTAAGATCTACGCACAATCTAATTTTCCCCTGAGCTTTAGGCACAACTACCAACCCTGCACACCATGGAGTCGGCTCGGTGACCTTGGATATCACTCTTATGGCTTCCATGCGTTGGAGTTCAACTTTCACTTTGTCTCTCAGAGGGAGTGGAACTCTACGTGGGGATGACAGTGCATAAGGTATGGCTCCCTGCTCTAGTTCAATCTTGTACGGCTCTTTCAATTTTCCCAGCCCTTTGAAGACAGCTGGATAGTTAGCGACAAAATCTTCTGTTTTAGTCTGCACAGTGTGTAGGCGTGTAATCAAATGCAAAGCCTCTATTGCTGGGAGTACCAACAGTGCTTTGGACAGTCCTTTCACTACATAAATGTCCTGTTTAGTTTGTTTATTTTTGATGTTCAACACTCCCTGAAAAAGACCCTGAACATCGAGGGCCTGATTTCCGGGCCCGTACAGGACTTTGCAGGGTGGCTGGAGTTTGCCGTGAATGTCTGTCGAAAAACTGCTTTCTGGGATTGCAGTCACCGCTGCACCAGTGTCCAGCTTGAACTCTGTGTTTTGACCATTCAACCTGACCAGTTAAATCCACTCACTTGTCTCAATTGAACTCACTTCTCCCAGGAAAGCAAAGTCTTTCATACTCTGCTCTTCTTGCTCCTGTGTGATGTCATTAACTGTTCCAACTGACCAACATTGCTTTGCAAAATTTCCCTTTTTGTGGCATTTACGGCATTCTGCTTCACGTGCAGGGCACTCTCTCCAATTGTGTCTCTTTACATTTCCACATTTTCCACATCCAGTTGATTTACTATCTTTTTCCACTTTACTAGGTCCCCTTTGTTTTGGCCATTTCACTTTCTTTTGTGACTGTTTTGGTCTTGAACTTAAAGCATGAACGTCCCCTGCTATCTGCACCTCACGTGAACTTCCACGCAGGATGGGCTGCTGTCTCTTCACAGCCTCACTTTGCCTCACTTTAATCATGGCTTTTTCCAATGTGAGTTCAGGATCAAGTTGCAAACTTTCAGATAGTCTTGCATCCTGTATGCCAACGACAATTCTGTCTCTTATCAGTTCATCTCTTAACGCTCCAAGCTCACAATGTTCTGCCAGAGCATGTACAGCAGTGATGAAAGCTTCTATACTCTCTCCAGCCTCTTGATTACGTCTGTTAAAACGTGCACGTTCAAAAATCACATTACGTTTACTTACACAATGCCGTGTGAACGCCATTTTCACTGTCTGATAAGACTTTTTCTCCTCCTCAGACAGGGGAAGACATTAAGGATATCTTCAGCTTCGTCACCAATGGTGTACATGAATGTATTAACCTGATATTCTTGTGACTGCTTGTTTAGGCCTGACGCAATTCTATAACGCTCGAAGCGTCAGATCCATTTGGGCCATTCACTCATATCACTGAAATCAAACTTGCCTGGAGGCATCAGCGATGGCATCAAATGTGGCACACTTGCTGCTTCCTCATCCATTGTCACTTCTTTTATTTATCTTTCTGATTCTCACCAACTCGTCTATCCTCGTCTTTTCTCCGTCTCTTTCATCCGCGGCTTCTCTGATCTCCGCTTTTTTTTTTCTGCGGCTTCACCGATCGCTTTAGTCTTCGTATCTGTCCGCTTAACAGAGACGTGATCACACTCTCCTGAGTATTTATAGTGACATCGTAACTAACTGGTTTTCTTAAACTTCTGACACCATGTTAAGTTAAAGGGAAGCACGAGACGGGACACAGGGAGTAATCATAGATCGTAAAAGAAATGGACACAGCGACCACATTGGAACTCAATTGAGTCAAGTGAAGCCCATTTTTAGGGATTTTTAGCACTTCCCTTTCTGACGCGCAGACTCACACTAAGCTTGATGACGTCCGCAACCTGTCTGACAGATGTAAATCTTCTAGTAGCTGTGCGTGCAAACTGCCATCGTTAATCTTGCAGAGACGGCGAGCTTGAGCGGGGAGTTCTTTGACGTGAGTGAGCAGGAGTAAGTATTCTGATTAATTATTTTGTATAGTATTTTAAAATGTAACGCCAGTACGCCATATTAAGATAATCTCCCCGATTGCCTGTGAGCTTCTCCTCCTGTCTGTACGGTAATTTCGCTACTGTGCGACAGAGAGTCGAGTGGTTATGACGCAATCGTTAGCTTATTTTTACAAAAACTGTTTCTTCGGGGCCATAATGTAACATAGAAGGTAATGGAGCCCTTTATACATTGTCGTGTATCTTTGGAAATAAATAATGGACAAATGGAGTCTTTAAACGCCTCAGATGTAAAGTTATTCACTGTCAAAGTGACGCCAAAATGAATGGGAGTCAATGGGGATGCTAACGCAAGTGAAGTTCTGCTACAAGATGGCGGCACCCGGCCGACTTCAACTTCCGGTCGACTTCCTTGGGCACTGGGAGTAATAACGGGACAAACTTTACTTCCTGTCTGTTCACTCTACATATGTCCGGGTAACACCAGACCTTAAACAATTATTCCCTTTATAGAACAGACATACTACAGACTACAGCAGATCTTGTTCTTGCTTCTCGGCTTGAGGCTGTCTGTCACAAAAAGAAGACGAGTTTTGCATTCGGCGTTTCAGAATACCAAGATTTCAAAGATCAGACGTCCATGCCGCAGCACCTACCAGCAAGCGGAGGAGAAAACCAACGTAATTTAAAATCTATTTTACTGTATCATGAAATGTAGTTTTAAAAGTTTTTCAGGCGAGAATGTAGTTGTTTAAATCTCAAATCTGTGGTTAATTTATAAAGATAGCACCTATTTGAAAATTTGATCTGACGTTGTCGGAGTTGTGAGATCCAGGCGATCACCGGGTGCTCGGTGCTCATGTACCCAGCCGAGAGCAGCTGCACCTCGGCTAATCCTTCTGACATTCGCCGCTGTCTCTGATGTCTCTGTAATGGTTAAAAACAAGATATCATTCATCTTGTGTATAATGGGCAATCTTTGGTCTCATGAATTTATAATTTGTTCCCGGGCAAATCGTTTTGGCCGAGGGGAAAATTAAGTTTTATAACTTTATATATTTATTTAACTTTACCGTTGTAGTCGTTGTAGTGCGCTGTACGTTTGACTGAATTGTATGCTTGTCTTTATTTCTTATTGTAGCCTATAGCTTCTCATATTTTATTTATAATGGTTATTATTGATAATTAAAACTGACGTTTAACAAAAAGAGAAGGTTGTTTTGTCTTATTTCATTTTATTATAGGCTACATACAGTGAAGATAATCAGAGTACATATGCACATATTGCCTGAACCACATATTAATGGTTTCATGTTTTTTTTAAATAAAAACAAAAAGAGGCAGGGTTGTGTTTTATATTTTGTTTTGTTATATAGCCTACATGAAGTGAAGATAATAAATGCACGCGTTGTCTGAACCACATTTGTGTGTGGCGCCTCTTGTGTTGTCATTCCCCTTGTAGCACGCGCAAGTGACGATTCTCTGTCAACCAATCAACATTCTGCAGAGTGTAGCTCCACCCTTTTGGTACGGTACTGTTGTGCTTGGTACCCCAACGAAAGGGTCCCAAAAAAGTGGTATGGTACGGTTCGGAATTAGGGTACCATTCACAACTTTTGACAATGGAAACAGAAAAAAATGCGTACCGTACCGAACCGTACCGTACCGCTCAGTGGAAACGAGGCATTAGGTAAATTACCTTAAAGGGGCCATATTCTGGAGGATTTTAAAGATTTTTAAGATTTTATTTTCACATGAACATTTTTCACCCTTAGAATGGTAAATTTATATTTTTGTATATATATATATATAATACAGTGTTAACCTTACATAGAGAAAAATTAATATTAAAATGAATACAAACACATTAATAGACTACAACAGAAAGCATGCATAGCTCCAAATTTCATGTGTAGGCTACTACATGGCCTTTTTTAAATTGCATTACCTTGTTTTCATAGCCTTTTTTTTTCATTATATTTAAATAAATATGCTTATGAAATTTAATTATTGTTTTCCTGTTTAATTCTCTGTCATTTTAATGCAGTCTCATAGTTTTGGATAATTGAACTAAAACCACTAATTTATTCATTAATTTATTCATAAATGTATTATTAAATTATTATTAAATATTAAAGAAAGTTTATTATGCAAAAATATTATTTAAGACTAAAATATAATAATAAAATATAATTTAATCATTTTAATAATATATCATATTGAAATATAGACCTGGGCATGTTTTTGACATTTTTAAATCCCCCATATAGAATTCATCATATCTTCAAGATTACTTTTACTTTTCTAGCAAAGAAGAACCATCTTTGGAGAACATCTTATTTATTTATTATTAGTATTTGCCTTCAGAATGAATTCTCCATGTCTTTGATAGATCAGATATGAGGTATAAGTGAAAATAAACTTGCACACAGTACATTGAAACCACTTTTCTATATTGTGATGGCAAATTGTGTTTATTATTGCCTTGGACTGAATCCTTCATGACAAGAACACTTTCCCTGCTCTCTATTTTTACAACACTAGATGAGGTGCATTGAAAGTGCCTTTTTTAGAAATCGTTCTTATTTCACTCCAAATAGATCTAATAGCGTGTGGCGAGTTTAGCAGGGATGAGAATATAGAGAGGGAAATGATGTTGGGCTGGCTGACCCTCAAAAGGCAGGTTGTTATTTGTGAGATGCACCTCTAGTCATTACGTGCTGAGAGCTTGACACATTCTTTCTATTAAGGGTAAAAAACAGCAAAGTGTGGCCTACATGCTCAGAGCATCATATCACTGATACTTAATGAATCCCAGCATAGATCAATATGAGCTCAACATTGCGACAGAGCTGTGACAGACATCGCAGCTTCAGTCTGCCTGAACATTTGTGTGTAAGGTACAGTACACAAAACAGCTATCATCCAAGAATCTTTGCTGGCAGGAATCTGATGTACAGTAGATTCATCTCAGTATCTCAAATCTTTTGATTCTGTTCAGCAAAAAGATTCATTCACTGATTATTAATTTTGATGTCTGACGTTATATCAAAGTCAGGACTATTAACATCGCATGTTGTCTTTTTGGATATAATGAGTGAGTCACTGTATTCAAAAGATTCATTCAAAAACACTTTGTAAGCCAGTCACAAAATTGTATTAAAATTAGAATAAGGTTTAATTCGTCAAATGGGTGGTTCACTAATAATAAAAATTTGCATTTAATTTACTCACCCTCAGTCCATCCAAGTACATCCAAGATGTAGTTTTTTTTTTTTTTTTTTTTTTTTTCTCCAGTAGAACAGTAAAGATTTTTAGCTGAAACTGTGGTCCTTGGTGATTCATATAATGGAAGTCAATGGCTATCGTCACTTTGTGCATCAAAAAAAAAAAAAAAAAAAAAACATATACAGGCAAAATAAAATGAATACCCATGGCTCCTGATGATACGTCAAGGTCTTATGAAGCAAAAACAATCAGACTATGCAAGAAACTGAACATTACCTTTATTTACAATATTATTACCAAACCAAGCTCAAGTGGAAATATAACTGGAACCATTCCTTAGCGTTCTTAGAACCATTTGGCCCGACGGTGGATAAGCGGCTAATATTATGTCCAGTTGAGATGTCATTGCAACAGGAAGGGGAAGTTATTTTGATTAAAGATTATGAGGACACATGAATAAAAAAAATAATAATAATGATGTGCACAGATAAATCATTTGTAATAAATACTGCAATATTCCATAATAAACAAACAATTGTGCATTTTGATTTCATGATTACTTTAAATGCATAGTTTCCGTGTACTTAGTACAACTATAGTTGAGGGAGACCTGATTTCACTTCTTGAAAACGACTCTTTTACAACACTGGAATGGTGTGATGTGTGTTTTGTGTGTGCGATTGCGCTTGCATTCTTAAATTCAGTACGGAAGGTGTCTACTTGGAAAGAAACCCACAGAGACCGATGCAGCCAAGCTTCCCGTGTGAGAAAGCGGCGGGTGAGCGCATGCCAAGGCGCTAATCAACCCAGGCAGACGGAAGGCTGCAGTTTGGTGCCCACAGAGTTTGGCAGCGGAAGCTGATGGCCAAAAAAAAAAAAATCCTCTCTACACTCCAACGGTCACTCCGACTGCAGTCGGAGACTAGGAAGTGGAGAGGTCGTGGACAAAGTACAAGGGGCAGTCCAGCACCCCGCCACCCGAATGATTGCTCTCTCTGAGGGGAATGTTTGTACGCCAGTGGCTCTTCTCCTCTGTCAGCGTGTAAATGCCCTCTGCATGGTGAGTTTAGTGTCGACAACTTGACGAGAGAGAGAGCGAGAGAGAGAGAGAGAGAGCGAGCTGTGGCTGATATCAAAGTATCATGCAGACTTTCTTGTATAGGCATAAAATCTTGCGCACATAGATTATTCTTGCCAAAACCAACCACTTAGACATGAAAAGGCCGTCTGGCCAATCACAGGTTAATAAATATTTCGTTCAATGATGCTGTCTGTTAATGACCTTAAATAAGCACTTTTTATTTTTTTTTAGATTCTTGCATTTTCGTTTTTGATTTTCACCCTCCCTTTGACTCCTAGCCCATTTCATTCTATTATTATTTTCTTTACAACTTATAAGAAATTTACATGTTACATAATTGGCAAATAGAAAAAAAAAATGAATACTACAAAATATCATGTGTCTGTTGTTACAGTACCTATGGTGTAAAGCACACGACGAGGAAATTATATCAAACAAGTCTTTTACTAGCTCATCCAACTGGGGAATACAGGAACATACACAAAGGACACCCGACAACTAACTGAACAGATACAGGAACTTAAATAGACAGACTGATGAACTCAAATGACAAACAGCTGTGATGAATCGATTAGTGTCCATGGATACTGATTGTGGCGGGAAACTAGAACAAAAGGAACATGTGACAGATGACAACAAACAAACTGAAAGTCCATGTGACTGTGACATCTGTAGCCTATTTTTTACTATTTTTACATTATATATTTGTCATTATCCAACACTCACTTAAAGGTAATATATAAAAACATGAATAATTTAATTGCTAAATATTAAACACACATTAATTGTTAATCACTGTAAAATTTAAACTTTAGAAAAATTCTAAAGGATTGTCTGTTTTTCATACTATACATTATAATGTTGTGATGCCTATTCACTTGAGGCATTTAAATGGTTGATTTTAGTTTTTTTCTGTTTTATTTTTAAATTAAAGCTACACCTTAAGTTTTGCCTCTTTGTCGCCATCTCTGTTTGAAAACTGCAATTGCAGTAATTTGTGGAATTATTATCTTTACATGGGTTGTGCATCAGCACGGCTCCTCAGCGCGGATGAATCCAATGTTTTGAGCAGAATGTGTGGCTGTCAGTCACCACACTGGTGGATGCTGTACATGTACTTTGGAATCACAGATTGTAGTCTTTGAAATATGACCAAAATAAGAATTTCAACCAGAGAATGTCATCTGAACAAGTAAGTAACAAATCTGCCACTTTTGTTCTGACCAACTGAGAAAAAAAGCAATAATACAATGGTGATTGAATCTAACAATCACTTCATATCATATCAATAATAGCACTTCAGCTCATATCATATCAAACTGTAAAAAATAATTTTGGATCATTTTTAACCAAGAAAAGTTATGGACAGCAGCTTTAATTATACACAATACTATAGGATTTTAATATTAAACATGTAGCATTTATCATCCATTATATGAAAATAATTATCAATGTTTTAGAATGTTTATATCAGTAAATCCTTAACTTTAAAAGAATCTAAAAGGTGACAAGTTCTGCTTTTTGAGTTTTAATTTAAACTAATAATCTCAAATAAATCTCTAAAATATCTATTTGGCAGATCGGAAATGTTCATTGTAGCAGCCAGGAACATTTCAGACATTCCCGATGGGCAGATATATAGCTGGAAAAGCCAATCACATTAGAGCTTGATGTTTGAAGAAAGACTCTCATTTTTGTATAATATTCATCAGATGGTCTGTGAGCGGTTCGACTCAGGCGGACACTAGATATCCTGATGCAGTGTTCAAGGCTAATGATTTGGAAAATGGAACCCTAAAATGCTGCTTACATGTTCATCTTCATTCTGTGTATTTCTGTAAATAGCAGATATTCTCAGCAGAATCATTATCCTGCCATTTACTCTCTTTCTCTCATATAGTTTCTCCTTTTTCTCTCTGCTATACGGCTTTGCCATGGGCAACAAAACAATTTCACATCTCTTACTTCTCTTCTTATGCAAAGACGAGTAGTTGTGGCCATCAGGGTCCACAATTTACAGTTGTCAAACTCCAAATGAGAGTACAAATGCTGGCTTTAGTGAATAAATAAAACAAAGTTACTCATCATTTAGTTGGTAACTTTATTAGGAATTGCAGCATAATATATGAGTATCCAAATCAAGTTTTGTGGCTTTTACGCTGCAGGTTGAAAAAAAGATTTTCTTATTTAGTATTTTTGTCTTGTTTTCCAGTACAAGACATTCTTAAATCAAGATATATTTACTGGAGAAGTAAAAATGACTTAAATAAAAAATAAACTTAATTTAAAGGGAAATCAAGAAAATTTCTCTGACTCAATTGGCACATATTAGAAACTTGCTTATTTTTGCTTATTTTTTTCAGAAAACAAGACTTAATATCTTGTCATTTTGCTTCTCAAGTAAATGTTCCTTGATTAAGGAATGTTTAGAAAAATACTAAGGAAGAACTGCTAAAAGTGTATAAAATTAACTTTTCGCAGATATATGCATTTAAAATTAAAAATGTTCTTTTCCTAGAAAAACAGACCAAAAACATTGATGACTCATCCTGCACTAAGGGGTGTATGCAAATGTTTTGTCCAATAAAATGTTCCTCCCCCACAGTCTTTGACTTAATTATAGTTGACTCTGCATATTAAAGATAGAAAAAGTGATGTCGAAGGATAGGCAGCACAGAGCAGCGATACTGTGTTTGTCAATCTGAAAAGCCCAGTCAACAGCAGATTTCCTTCTCTATATGTATATTTGATGATAATTGCCACCCTAGTGAATGTGGGCAGCAATTCTTTCTTGAAAATGTCTCAGAAGGGAGCACAAAATGACATGCCGGAGACACACAATTGATTTTGCACAGTGTCAAATTCTGCTCAATAAATTGGACAGACATGTCTGTCATTCTACAAATCCCTCTGCTCCGCTGTCTAGCTCGCTCTACTGAACCTTGATCATGATTTGAAGACTACGGTTTTGTGTCAACAGTTGTAAAACGCAGATATGGCATCTGAAAAGCCTAAAAGACAAACATAACATTACCTGGCCATTTGCATGATGTGTGCACATGTTGATTTCTCTCATTACAGCTACAAAATGTCAGAATGGTTGACAATAATGGCAGGACAAGACATAGTTATATGGTGCACATTTGGACAGAACAGATAGAATTGTTTGTGTTGGATTTGAGTTGAGATGAAGCATTTCTGTCTGATTAAAGAGAGTGTGCTCACAGGACTCTCATGAGGGTTTACATTCTCCTCTCAGACTGCTAATTTCATGGATGTGTGTGGAGAACGATCAATGGAAAACAAAAACAATAGACATCCGTTTTGTTTTTCAATATGCATTCTTGCATCCTTGTGTTCTGGTATGTCATCATCAACCATCGAAGTATGTCCGAATTCACAGTACTCATAAAAGAGTAGGCAAAAAGCACCGGGATGACTACTACTTCTGTGCAGATTTGCATATGATGGATACTACCTCATGAGGCCACAGGAGAGGATTTGTGAATGGCAGTGAAGTGACGCAACTGATGCTGGCAGGTCACGTGATAATGACAACATGGCAAATGTAGTACTATACTATATACTATATAGATCATACATATTAGTGTCTAAGAGAGTTTGCAATATCGGATGCAGCACAGTACTCCAGAACGCAAGTACAGAGGACGCATGAAAGTACACGGATGTGTTCTTAATATCGCGGATGCATCGAGTGCAGACTTGAGACAATCGAACCGTCAAAAAAAATCCCAGAAGACGCTGTAGGAGGACAATGTACGGAAGCCTGTAAGCTTTAAACTTTCTGTTTTCACTTAAGTGACGGCTCGTGAAAATAAACATTTGTCGTTTTGCAACACAGCAATAAACAGGAAAATAACAGTGTTAACGTTGCAAAATTAAATTATTAAATAACTTCAATTTCAGCAGTAAAGCAACTCTACAGAAAACATTATTGAGCTCAAGTCATATATTCAAAAAGAAAATGCTTTTCTTTTGAACTCTCCATTCACCAGAGAATCCTGAAAAAAGTATCAGTGTTTCCACAAAAATATGAAGCAGCACAACATTGATAATAATAAGAAATGTTTCTTGAGCAGCAAATCAGCACATTAGAATGATTTCTGGATTTCAAGGATCATGTGACACTGAAGACTGGAGTAATTATGCTGAAAATTCAGCTTTGATCACAGATCAAATTACACTTTAAAATATATTACAATATAAAACAGTTATTTAAAATGGTAGTAATGCTTCATAATATTACAGTTTTTACTGTATTTGTGATCAAATAAATGCAGCCAACTTCTTAACATCTTACTGACCCCAAACTCCACTATCCACTATCTTGCACGGAATTTTTCACTGAACGTACTTTTCTCAGCGTATTTTAGAAAACTGGCAGGTCACATCAGTCAAGCTCGCATCAGCTGACTCTCAGCTATAGGAATATGATGCCTATCACAGCATCCCTATATAAGGTCGCCCTTACGGAACAAAAATATATGGGTATATACTGCAAAATATAATGCGATGTATTACATAATACATTTCCATATATGGGAAACTAGTGCTTATATTTTTCAATATACTGCAATATATGCATTGACCATGTATGGCTATATATTGAAACATATAAAATATGTATAAATGAAGACAAAAATAGCATTACATTCATCAAGTTTTATCCTTTATTGTGTATATATATTGCACACACATGTTCCCATATAAATGTGAATGTATAGTACACACACATATATATCCACACATTCATGGAATGAGTAACAATCAGTGGTTACAACAGACTTCTAGTTCCCAGCATGCTTTGCTTCTGACTGTTAAAATTAAGTGCTATTTCATGTGTTTTGCTCAATATTGATATAGGAGGAGATCTGTTAGTGTTTAAAGTTGTATTATTTTGGAATTTTAAAGGTTTTCTGGTATGTGTGAGTTTTTGGGGTTAACACTGTGCTGAAGAGTAGAGCCTGAGGTTAGGATTGGCTGAATACCATTAAGACTATAATAACTTTATTTAAAAAGTAACGGTTGTGCATGCTAAAGCACAGTAGTCTCTTTGGTAGAAATGTTAGTACATGCAGGTGTGCTTTTATTAACTAACTTAAAATGTAAATTATTATAAAATATAATAAATGTGTTACATAATATATTTTTTTAACATATATGTGTTTATACTGCATGAGTAAATCTATCTGCAATATATTATGCGTGCAGTACCATATCTTATCACACACACACACACAAACACACACACACACACACACACATATATATATATATATATATATATATATATATATATATTATGAAGTATGTTACTGAAAATAAAATTACATACATTTTGATATATTAGTAAATATATTATCACATATTTTTCAATATGAAAAGCAATTCCTTATGTATTATTCAATATATTGTAATATATGCATAATGATACATATAAAAATATATATTGCAATCAAAACCAAAAAAGGCACTATATTTTTACATATATTACCAAAACATTTTCCCATTTAAATCTAAATACATTATGGGAAAATGTTTTGGTAATATAAGTAAAATTATAGTGCCTTTTTTGGTTCTATATATTTATTTATTTATTTATATATTTTTTTTCTTTTCTGGAGTGTCTTTTATGCTGCTGTGGTGATGAGTGCTGATGCATGTCAGGTGTGGCTAGTTCATAATTTTAGTGCTTCAACTTAAACTTATTTCAGTTTATTGCCCAGGCTTTTTATATATATATATATATATATATATATATATATATATATATATATATATATATATATATATATATATATATATATATATATATATATATATATATATATATATATATATATATATATATATACAGCTATGGAAAAAATTAAGAGACCACTCCAAGTTCAGAAATCAATGTTAAGTGGTCTCTTAATTTTTTTCCATAGCTGTATATATATATATATATATATATATATATATATATATATATATATATATATATATATATATATATATATATATATATATATATATCACTAAATGAAAAAAAAAAATGCCTATTAGAAAAGTCTCTATTTGCTCTCCACACAATCTCATTGCTGTCTAGAAGAAATGACTGAGCTATTAACCAGATTTTGTGTGGTTCTCCAGCTCATCTTATGATCAAACCCGAGGATGAGCAGATGGTGTGGATCATCAGCAGCGCTAGTCAAATATAGCCGTTCTGTTGGCTCATTGTGAGTGTCGGAGTGTCTATTTTTATCACCGTAGTAAACTTGTCACCGACCGCTGTTCATTCCAGGCTCAAGTTTCCAATTATCAATGTTAAATTGGCTCCTGGCCTGACCAAGTGCTGGAGGCTGGAACATTTGGAAGTCTGAATGTCCAACTGATGAGACACTGTTGCTGTGCATGACACGTGTTTAATGCGTGTTGGATGCTTGGTGTATGGCAGCAATACAGCATTAACTGTAAGAAGCATGTTGCTCTGTCAGTCTGTATTGAGTTATAAATGTCCTTAAGAGTATTTTAGAAATATAGAAATAAGATTAAGAAATATTCACTAATGATCACAAATGATTTTAATATACTTTATATATTTGTCCATTATATTAAAGATTGTGTCATTGGACTAGATGCTGCTATCAAAACTACCACAGCAAGAGTTTGGAACTGTTTGTCCAATGGCACACATATGGAATTTTTGGAAAACAACATTTTTGCAGTTCCGTTTGCTGGTAGGCCTACTTGGGCCACGGAAATTACACCCTTTACTTTAAAGGGTTAGTTCACCCAAAAATGAAATTTCTGTTATTAAGTAATCACCCTCATGTCGTTCCCAACTTATAAGACCTTATTTAATCTTCGAAACACAAATTAAGATATTTTTGATAAAATATGAGAAAATAGGCAGCAGTACCTTTAAAGGCCCAGAAGGCCCAGAAAGGTAATAAAGGCATTGTTAAAATAGTCCATGTGACTACAGTGGTTCAACCTTAATGTTATGAAGTGACAAGAATACTTTTTGTGCGCAAAACAAAACAAAAATAATTACTTAATTCAACAATTTCTCTTCTTCGCTGTCAGTCTTCTATGCTGTTGACATTGTGAACAGTGCAGCGCTTCCGTGTTCTGCATCAGAATGCCGGCTCATTATTGGCCGATGCTGTACATGTGAGCAGCACAACGCATGCACATAATTTTATATTATTATTATTATGCCTTTGACAGTATGCTATAGGGAAATTCCAATATTTTTGTCCTAATTTCTACATTAGCAAGAGATAAACCCTCAAGCTTTTATTTTGACAGAAATCACCACTTTCACGAATTCTTGAGTTTGTAGTTTACACAGAGGCAATAACGGTATAGTTTTCAAAATCTCGCACGTTGAATCTCGCTTTCAAAAGTTTGTTTTTTCAGACCCCAAAACGCTGTTGTTCTGTAAATGAACAGCCAAACTGCATAAAAAGTTTTCCATTTTTAGTTAGAAACGGTGTGGTATAAACAGAGGCATTTTTCATCTTTAAACCAAACTTGGGTCTTCAACCGACAAAGTTTAAATCCCATCTGGCTGGCGCACTTTCTATAATGTTAAAGCATTAGGTCAGTAGGCGGCGAGTAGGCGGTCTTTAGTGCAGTTCTAACACATTCAACCACATGAGCATTTTGTGTTCTCAACTAGTGGTCCAAAATGCACTGGGGTATAAGAAAATATCGATACACGTGAATATTCCGATATGTTACACTGTATCGATATTTATTTATTTATTTATTTCCAATCCACACTATTGAGAGTGGAATATGTAACATATGTAAATATGTAAATATGTAAATATGTACTGCATGCTTTCCTCTCAATAACAAAATTAACACACAACAAAAATGACAGCGGTGGCAGCAGCAAGAAAGCATCTGATCATAGCAATGTGGATATGTTTGCACCAGCTCTGCAATTCAGCACTCCAGTGAAGGCACGTTTATTTACCATATATAGCACTTTATACAATAGACTGCTTTAAAGCAAGCAACTTTACAGTATTAAATATAAAAGTCATGCAGTCTTAGATTGGACTATACACTTTCTGTTATTAAATACTTTAGAAATTAAAAACTGCTATACTGTGAACCCTAACACATACAAATACATACATTATACCTTTATTTAGATTGCTCAAAATAGTGATTAGTGATATAAATGAAAATTATACTGTCTTGATTAAATAAAATAACGTTTTTGCTCAGGTTTTATGCATATGGTGGTATGTTTTTATGACCGTTTTTTTTTTTCTAAAATTAGATCCTCTTCCTAAAAAAAAAAAAAAAAAATATTGCAATATATCGCCTTTCTTACAGTATCGCAATATATCACAATATACCATATCATAACTCCTGTATTGTGATGCATATCATATTGCCAGATTCTTGGAGATACACAGCCCTAGTTTACATGTGCATTTAGCATAGTCCACTTGTAATCCGATTGAAAAAAAAAACGCATCTTAATACTCAGTGGAAACAGGGCCTCAGACGGAAAACACCGGATCATGAGCTGATCACGTGAGCAAAGTGCGTTCTTCCTTTTGAAACACGCAGCACAAGCAGTATAGGCTACTTATTTGACTTATTTGAGGGGTCTTTTGCAATTTGATAAGGGCACACAGCTGTATCGTGCTTTCTATATCAGTTTATTTGACAGATACTTTGCAATGGCACAAAACAACTTTAGAGAACTTTTTTCAGTTCATTATAAAACTAAAAAACTATAAAACTATGGTGGGCCGCTAAAATCTAGGTAATTAATAGGAAATAAAATAGCCTATATATGTATAAATTGACTATAATAAGAAAAAATATTCAGATTTACAATATCCAAATTATGTATAGTTTATTTCCCTTCAGGTTTTCCATATGCACAGCATCTACATCAGCACCATATGGAATGTTATTTGCCAGGAGCGATTTGATCAAGTTCTTCATTCTCAAAGGTCTAAGAATAGCGGTGGTAATGTGGTTGTTCTGACCCTTGAATAAATCATAATTACAATGCACAGCTCAGGGATGCAACCCTTGATTATAATGCTATCATTCAACGTGATTTTAAAGGTGAAATAACCTTCATTCAAGCCTTGGTGACCCTTGAGGTCTGTTTCTACTGTTGTTCTCATGTCTCCGACTTCAAAGGGCAAATAATATGGCCGAAACATCCTGCGAGCTGATTGGATGAAGACTGGAATGAATGTTTCCCAGTTGGACTTTTATTAAGAAAGTCCCAGAAATCCCCAGAAGGGATTTTATTAAGTGGTGAAGAAAAGAAGAACGAGCCGCCGAGAGCAATGGGCTTTATGTCCGGCTGAGAGAACTTGAGCCGAACTGTAGACCACAACAAACCTTACATTAAATCTGTCTGCAGTCACACGGCTGCTCAAGCACAGATCCACACGACTGCACTCCACATCTGATGTTTTTTTGTTTTGTTTTGTTTTTTTATCTGTAGGAAGCCTATTTAATGTGATGTACCTTTTAAAATTATATGGCTATACAGAAATGCCATTTTGCAAAGTCTTAAGGCACACTTATAAATGTGTGAATGTTATTCATGAGATCAAGTGTTTGTATTTGTGTCTCAAATGCTGCAAGAGCTCTTAACGTCACATTTCTTAAGCATTTGTTTGAAGTATGCTTAAATTATTTTCCAATACATGATACTGTGCTTTCTAAATCAGTGACTTTGATACTTGTTTAAGTGTCTAAATGACAGCACCAACTCTTTACTGATTAATGTTGCTCATTTTCTTTTGGCAGGTTTATGCAGCCATGGCAGTAGCTTCATGACACTTGGAGATAAACCAGACAAGAAACATGTCACGTAGCATTTACCTCAGGCAAGTCATTCAGTGTCCACAGCTTGTTAGTTTGCAGATAAAAGAATTCTTTCGCTAAATATATGCAATACAATATAGCCTATATATTCATTATATTTTACTTAACCTATTTATGATGTCTTGATTATTTAATAGCCTACGTTTAAATAAATCTGTCATGATGTCATGATCTGAAATGACAGCCACTATGTAAATGATTATATATAAGGAATAAGCATAAGCTTGACTAATAAACAAGGAAATCATATAGGATATAAAATATATAATATATAATTGATAAACCTTTACCAGAAGGATTTTGCTCGACTTGGACGCATTGAACTCATTGTAAGTTCAATGCAGATTGTTGGATATTTAACTTCTACAAATAGTACAAATTACTGTGCAAATTATCTGCCTTATCAAAAATAACATGCAAATGTCACCAGAAACAAAACATAAATCATCTCTGTTTTGGAAGTTTGATGAAGCCATGCCTGAACTTTAAATCATGAATAGCCTCTGGATCAAATAAAAAACTGCAAATATTTTCTGCCCCCAAGGCTTGCAGCTTTAAAGAAACCTGGAAGATCCCCAAAAGGTGCATTTCTTCAGAATCAAAGTATGATCCTTTTTTATTTAAACAGCTTAAGTACACCTGGCTTTCTGCTTCAAGAGCCCAAAGCATGACTTTAATCTGTATTCCCAACGTAAGAACGGCCCAAAGAATCTCATCAAGTCTATGCATTTGTGGCTCAACCCACATGCAAACACAAATACACATGGAGTCAGTCGCAGTTAGAGTTTTTCTCAGTTGCTTTGGCACATTTCTCGAATTATCCTTAAAATTTGCAAAACAGTATGTTCATTTCTCGAAACAATTCGTACAAAGAGCACAACATATTGGATAACATGCAAAAACCTGTAACTTGCAGAGAATCCTTAGTTCATCTCTCAAAAGCAAGTATTTATCAATGAACATATCAATGCCATCAGAATGACAAGTCCTTGTGTCATTGTTCTCGAACAAGATAATCAAAATGCTTAACCATGTTGTCAATATAACAGTGATGAGTATTTCAGATGTAAACGGTGGCTACGGTTTTTATGACAGTGAACTAATTACTGTATAATGTCCTTGTGATAAATGAAAAAGACAAAACTATATATACATACACTGTATATATGGAATCACATGTACGTGCGTGCGTGATATAGTGTGTATCTGTATAAAGTTACAGTTTTTCTCAGTCGCTTTGGTACATTTCTCAGATCAGAATTGAAATTCTCAAAACTACCTGTTCAATTCTCACATCATTGTGTCACTTGTGCACATCAAAAAAGCAGTTTCTCATTTCTTTGAACAAATTGCAAATGCTTTAGTACATCCATGCAAATGATTATGTACAATTCTCTGTTGTTTCCTACATTATCAGTTGCTTATGTCATGTTGATCAAAATTTATTATATTGGGTCTCTGTTGAATAGTCTCACCCCCCACAACATTTAGGCACAAGCTCATAGCATAAGTCTTTACATGCAAAATGGTTGAACAAGTTATCATAATATGTCAAGCATATTTCTATACTTTCTATATTTCCATTAGACTTTTTTCTAAATCTGTCCTGAATTGGTAAATTGCTCCCAGGTGAATCTTGACGACATGACATGACTCAATAACGACATGACTCAATGACTCAATGACGTTCTGTCAATAAAATACAGTACAAACAGTAAGAGAGTAAATTTGAATCTTTTCCATTCTCTTGCAATTACACTCACACATACACTAAGATGTAACTTATAATTGACAATAATTGTCATCAAAACTTTAGCCATAGTTTCCATCAGAACGTCCCTCCAGAGTAAACGGTTATATTGAGAACATGACTAAACAATTTGACTGTCTTATCCGTACACAATGACACAAGGACTTGTCATTCTGATGGCACTGACATGTTCATTGACACAGATATTTACTTTTGAGAGATGAACTAAGGATTTTGAGTAAGAGAGTGGCTTTTGCAGGTTATCCATGGTGTTTTGCTATTTGTAAAAATTGTTTTGAGAAATGCACTTACTGTTTTGCAAATTGTGAGTTTGACTCGAGAAATGTACCAAAGCGACTGAGAAAAACTGTAATTTAGCCTACTATACTATACTGTAAGTGTAAAGTGCTACTATAATATTATTATAGCATGCGTACCATATTAGAGTACAGTGAACATTACTGAAATACATACCTGTTATGTCTACAAAATGCTTGAATGATTGAGGAAAACGTTTTCCCCAAACATTCAGCTGCACATTTAGACATTTAGATTTAGACCCACATTAGCTATTGTAAGGTCATGATTGAGAATATAGTTCACAATAGTGGCCCTCATTTCACCAGAAACATGCCTATGCCTTTTGCCTTATCTACTGTGTACTCTCCCTACCCTGTTTTGCCTCCCTACCCTTCTACCACACATCCTTACTCCTCTTCTTCTTCCCAGCTGTTGACCTTGTTTGTTTCCATGTTGTTCTTCCATTATCAGAAATTGTAACTCTTGTGTTGTGCTCTGTCTATATATGCTTTCCAATTGAAGATTCATGACATGCATCTTTGAGCTGTTTTAGAGAACTGTTTGGGTCATTGGTTGATACATTATGATAACTAGGTCAACCATTTTGCATTTAATGACTTATGTGATGAACTAATGACTAGATGTTTTGAGGGGTAAGATTATTCAACAGAGAAATATATAATACATTTTGAGCAACTTGACATTAGCAATTGATAATGTAGGAAATATCAGACAATTGTACATAATCAATTGCCTGAATGTACTTAAACATTTGGAATTTGTTCAAAAGAATGAAAAACTGCTTTTATGATGTGCACGAGTGACTAGATGATGTTGTCGTTGAACAAGTAATTTTGAGAATTTCAGTTCTGATCTGAGAAACGTGCCAAAGCGACTGAGAAAAACTGTAATACATACAGATGCGGTCTGAATGATATGCGCCACCCTGTGGAGGTTTAGAGTACAGCGGCATTCCGACGGAAATCAAGTTTGTCTTGATGCATGTTGATTTCTAACAGTTATTCAGGAGAGATTTTAAGTCTGAAGGGATTTTAACTTTGATAAATTGCTATTAAAATATTCTAAATTGTTGCTAAGGATACCCCTCTGGCCGTATGCTAGGTGTTTCCATCACTGTTAAAGTCACCATGAAATCAAAATTGACAATTCTTACTTTTGTTGTGGAATATTGCAGTATTTTTTATAAATGATTTATCCATGTGCATCATTATTTTTTAAAATTCACGTGCCCTTGTAATATTTAATTAAAATAACTTCCCCTCCCTCTTTCAGCAACATCTCTTCTTTTCTCTTCTCTTCTCTTCTCTTCTCTTCTCTTCTCTTCTCTTCTCTTCTCTTCTCTTCTCTTCTCTTCTCTTCTCTTCTCTTCTCTTCTCTTCTCTGATGACGTGTTCGGGACAAACTTTCACTCAGATGAGATCAACAAATGGCAACCACAACCATCCAATCATTTCCTGATGGACAAAATCAAGTCCCGGCCTTTTTTTTTTTTTTTTCTTGTCCAAGAAGCTCTTTCACTCGGGTACGTCACAATATAGGGAAGAAAAGACTATCACAACTTCTGTTTCATGCCAACTTTAAGCCTGAAGGGATCTTAACCTTGAAAAAGTGTTGCTAAAATATTTTGAGTTGTTGCTAAGGAGTCCTGACTGGTTGCTAGGCCCCTCTTTTCCACTGTCGAGCCGTCCGATTCTAAGAACTGCAATCAGAATCCATCCTGTTTTAAAGAGCTCAAGCATTTAAAGAGGCATACAAACTGCAGAGCATGCTTATAATAAACAGAATGTTAATTGTGTATTCATGTGAATGCTAATAGAGTTATCATGATAGTTATTTTTTTAAGTTATTATTCTATGTGTGACTAGGCCTTTAGTAGGTGATATGAAATTTGATTGCCTGCAATGGGAACACCTTGGGTTTGCTTAAGATGCAGTGCTGCCAACTTCATTATTGAATGACCCTCCCAAAACACCCAATTCAATATGAAATGAAGAAGTGCCATAAATCGCACACTGAAGTTTCTGAGCAGAGCAGCAGGTCTCAGTGGTGAGGCCGGGTCTGAAGAATGATCTCAGTCTGTCATTTTACTGTAGCCACTCTGTTTCCAGGGGAAATAAGCTGAGAAGGTGTACAGTAACGACAGCACAGTTGTCTGGACTGAACCATTGGTGCGTACAGGTTTGGCTATACACTTATGAGGGCAAAATGTCCTCATTTATTTAGTGTAATATTATGACAACCGACTAGTGAGGACATTTTACTGGTTCTCACTAGTTAAAAAAAGACATGTTTTTATTTAATTCTACATGTTCCTGTGTTGGGTAGGTTTAGGTTTAGGGGTAGGTGTTGGATTAGGCCATAGAAAATATCATTAACCTGATATAAAATCATAGGAAATCTATGCAATGTCCTACTAATATAGTGAAACAAATGTATGCGAGTGTGTGTCATATGGATCTGTTTGCATAAAACCTCATTATTATAGGACCCGAGCACCGATGGTGTGAGGACACTATTGTAATTGCTTGGTCAATTCTTCTTCTTCTCAGAAATGAATCGCCTAAACATGCTTGAAAACTCTTGAATCTTTGCATACGCATCAGAAGTGGTGAAAATTTATGTCTGATGTGGGTTTCAGAATTAGGTGTGGCAAAATGGCTCAATAGTGACACCTACAAAATTTCAATAAAAGCGCCCTTCTCACTGTTTCACATAGAAGTATGAAATTCAGTAGACACATGTAACAGCCCAATACCTATTTTTTTTTCCAACAGGAAGTGAGATATTTAGAATTTTCTCTGCAAAATTTTTGCAGTTTTTCCATTTCTGTTACAGTTTTTTACAATTGCTACAAGCGTTTACCAATACTTAAAGTACTTTTTCTAAACTCTTAACACAGCACCACACATGCATCACACAATTAGCCAAATAGTTCATATCCCGCCCAAAACCATATTTTGTTAAATAAACACAAACTCTACATTTCAAAATGCTAAAAACCTTTTCCAACATATACTAACTCTATCAAAACACAGCAAACCTGATTCAAAATCGAGTCGTTCTGTCAAAACATAGCGCTAGTTTTCTATCCAATATGAACATATAGTCAATCATTGTGCAATGACTGTCAAAATACTAACAGTTGATGGAATTTTGAAAACTGCATACTTGTTTCAGTTCTACCTGCAGAAAATATGAAATCCATTGTTTTTAAAATTCATTTTCATTTTACCGCCGTAAAAGTAGAATGCTCACATGTAAGCCATTCTACATTTTTGGCTGAGTGTTGAATGTGTGCATTCTTGGCAACATAGCAACTATCTAAAAGTGAATGAGTCATTACATTATAGAATGTGCAGTAGAAAAAAAGAAGAAGAAAGTAACAGAATTGCTCAGGGCAGCTACTGGTCAAATAGGTCCCCTATGGTAGTGGGTGTGTGGTGTTGATGGTGCCCTCATAGAGGGTGGGATGGTGTCCCCTTGGTAAATAGACCAATGTGCAGACCACATATATGGAACAGTGGTAGTGTAATGTAAACGCTTCACATGACTGAAATGCAAACATGAAATTGCTGCCATTGATCAACAACAAATCCAACATACATGGCCTTTAGTTATTATGGAAGCTTTTTCCATCACAGAATAAAAACAGAATAAAAGGGTAATTGTGACTTTTGATCTCACAATTCTATTTTTTTTTTCTTGCAATTGTGAGTTTACATCTCACAATTCTGACTTTTTTTTTCTCAGAATTGTGATATATAAGCTATAGGCATGGAGAAAAAAAAGTCAGAATTGTGAGATAAAAAGACACAATTACCACATGTGTAAGGGGGGAAACCACAGAGATGCACAATCCAGCACACATCCTCGACCATATACCACTTCTACACCTTTGTCCTGATCCAACTGTTCCTTCATCTATTCCTCTCCCTCATCCAGATATTATTTTCTCTCTGCTCCTTTGTGTTGTTCTTCATCCACACTGAACAAAACCAATTCAAAGAGTCCTATTTTACTGTGTGTCCATGTAATGAAAAGAACTTCATCACCTGACTATGCCTCCAACTGAGATTGGAATCTGCTATTTCTCAATATTGAAGTGATCTGCTATCATTTTTTTCAGTATTTGTTTTATATTTTTCCCAGTACTTTTCCAGTACTGCTGTTGTATAAGTTGTATAAGTATAAGTTTTATACATATTTATAGATTGGAACATTAGGTCTTCATTTCTGACTTGCTGTGTTTAAGCATTTGCAAATAAGATGAGAAAGATCCATGATTTTGACATTGGGTATGCTTATATGAAAAGAAAATGTAAGCATTTTAGAAACATGTTAATTGACTGTATTTTGTGTGAAAACGCCATGAATTGTGTTAATGGTTTGGCCATAACAGACGGATGTTCTGCTAAATGTGTTTAGAGTTTTGTGACTACAGAATGGACAAAAGTAAGTTACTTAGCAACTGAAAAAACTAATAGCAATGGAGAGGATTTGCTCCATTTGGTCCATTGTGTGTCCTTTGTGGCTCCAAGCCAATGGCAAACCTGTTTTGTGAGTGGAAGTTAATTCACACCTCAGGTTTTAGGACTGAGGGACGGGGGTGAACAATGGAGAAAATTGTGATTGGATTAATCTGCTCAATGACATGCAAATGTCATCATTCTTCCCTTGCACAAATGGTCAGGGTAATTGTCTTTGCAGGCTGACCTACTAGTCCGTCTATTTCTTTGTGGAACTTCCCTTAGAGGTGTGAGTTTTGGGGTCCTGTGCTTTTCATTATGGGGGTGTCTGCCTCATGTCTGCCTGCTGATCTCTACAATGTCCAATCGGCCTCAAACTTCACATGTTCGATAAGGTGAACATGATTTCACGAAGTACAACATGTTCCTGCATCAACATCTTTGTTGATCCTGGAACAACATTCCAATCAACCAATCAGATTTGAGGGACAAGTTTACCATTTATGGAAAGTTTAGGCTTACAACCTGGGTTCGGTGCTTCCACAACAGTGTTATTCAACTATCATTTCCCTCTGATTTTAGGGATAAGTTATGGGTACACTGTAAACCCTAATGCTCAAAATACTTAATTCGTTTGAGTAGGACAAACTTAAATTAAACAAATTAGTTCAGTTAAATTAACAGTTATGAGTATTTAAAACTTTCTTTTACTTTTGAGTTCACAGCACTGACATATTTCAAGTAAACTAAACTGTTTTAGTTGCAGCAGATTTCTAATTCCCAGCATGCTTTGCATCAGACTGTCTAAATGTTGAAATAAAGTGTTATTTTGTGTGTTTTTGCATAAGATTAACAAAGGGAGACATAAGTTAGTGTTTAATGTTGTGTTATGTTGGGATTGACAGGGGATTCTGTTATGTTAGTTTTGTAGGGATACCATTCTGGTGAAGAGTAGACCGTGTGGCTAGGTTGAGGATGGGCTGCAAAACTTTTAAGACCACATATACTGTATGTTGTTTGATTATATACATGCAAGTATATATTGACAGTCTCTTAGATAATTATAATAGCATGTGTTTTTTGCTAACTAACATTTAACCAAGATTTGAATGTGATGTTTATGTAAATTAACTATATGTACTTGAGTAGGGCGAGGCTGAGAACTGTGGGAGCGAAGGAATGCCAGTGATGTGATGGTTAATGAGAGACACCTGTGCACCACACTAGCATTGCTCCACTTCCATGGCTCTCGGCCCCGCCCCACTTGTCACAAAAAAATTAAGTTCTACTAACTTAAAAAAAATAAGTTAGTTAACTTAAATGTTTTGAGGTAATAAGTTTCCTCAAATGTTTTGAGTATTCTGAACTTATTGAGTTTTACAGTGTAGGGTTAGGTTTAGGTTTAGGGACTGGGAAAAGGTTAAAACTAAATTTTCGGATAGGAATGTTGTTCCAGGAACAACAAAATATGTTGATCCAGGAACATGCCTTACTTGGCAAAATCACAGTGACCTGTTTGATAATTGCCCTGGCATGAAGACATCTACACACCAAAATTTAGTTATAGTCATATCGCCACCAGCTGGTAGCAGGAAGTGTGGCAAATACAAATGATTGATGTAGTCCTCCTACATGCTTAAATGCATATTGCCCACTGTGCTCTATTTTCCTAAAGCTATTGGGTGGCAGTGGCACAGGTGCAATGGCCGTTTCATCGCTGCTTGCAGCTTTAATTGTAGTTATTTTGTATTATGTAATATGCATTAACTCTGATGAAATAGTTTCTGATGCTTGCATTCTTTCATCACTATTTCCACATTAAATTTATGAGAGTTGGAGGGGAAATGTGTTTTAACTGTAAGGAAAATTTCACTCAATTCAAATCTTAATTGTTACAGCAGGATTTGTTTTAAACAAAACTGAAATGGCTTGTTTCTTTCTTTTGATTTTCAGGATAAATCTGACCTGTTTTTGACAAGTTTTGTGAGCTTCAGTGAGAATGAGTGTGAATTTCTCCCGGACTAGCATGTGCAGCTGTCCCTGAAGCAGTCTACCAGCAGGATATGGATTTGTTGTTGGTATTGCTGCTTGCAAGCCTGACAAGTTCAGATAAGGTGCTCTGTTTGCTCTCAGAAACACACATACAGTATTGATCTATTTTTACTAGTGGGTGCAGGACACTATAGTTAATTTATGCAAGTGAAGATAGCAAAATAAAGTAAACTGTGACATATTATACCCAAGAAATCTTCATACAGTGAACTACCAATAAAAGTGATAAAAATTTGGAACCAAAAATTATCATGATTCTTAGCTGGGCCAAAAACAAACAATCATTATATACCTGTAGCTGGAATATAATGATTTTATAATGACTACTTATGGCTTTTTAACTGTTCATGCATATCATGAAGCCCAATAGAGCGCAACGGTGACCAACCACTTTTTTAGAATTAGTATTTTTCCAGTTGCATAATGTATTATCCATATGCATGTACAAACATTAAAAAAAGTTGAATCACCCTATTCATTGCAAACGATTTAATCAACTTGAAAACAATGATAAAAGTTAAAACATTTAACTTATATTCATTGATTATAAGTCTAAAACATCATTTTTTTCAGTTTACAGTAATGCACAATATTCTGATATACACAATATTCTGATATCCTTTTACACAAAATGAATGGGATCTTATTTCTGAAAACCAAATGCACTCCAGTCAGTGTCCGTTCTCAAACCAGAAAAGAGGGTTCAGGGTCATAAATATCAGGGTGTGTCTCAATCAGCTCCCTAGCTTCCTAGGACATATGAATCATTAATTGTGTAAACAAATTTGGACTCTGGTAAGGACCCTGGCTCACTACACATTGGGACACTGATGACATACTACATATACATAATAATATTTATTGAAATATTACATTATATTTTTGAGAATTTTCAGTCTGGTTTTAGAGCAAATTATTGTACTGAAACTATGCTTTTACGAGTGACAAATGATTCACTGATGGCAGAGGATGCTGAAGAATGTTCAGTTTTTGATACAGTTGACCATTCTATTTTAGTTAATATGTTGAAAACATGGGTTGGGGTTTCAGGGAGGGCATTGGATTGGCTTGTGTCTTACTTGTCAAATAGGACATTGGTAGTGTCAGTTGGAGATGAAGTATCCCATCGTTCTGTTATTAACTGTGTGTTTCATTTATCTTCATTTATCTTTTATCACTTGCATTACTAAAGCATTATTGCCCCCTGGTGGCACTCATCAGTACACTGTGGTGTTCCACAGGGTTCCCTGTTAGGACCAATTCTGTTTTCAATTTATATGCTTCCTCTTGGCTTTGTAATTCGAAAAAAATAATATAAATTTTCACTACTATGCAGATGACCTAAAGTTATATTTATCACTGAGTTACAAGGATTTGACTAGCCTGGATGTGCATGTTTAACAGATATTTAACAAGTTTATTTGCCCATATAATCTTTAAGGTATTAGGTTAGCTTATTTGGCTTGCTGTCCACTGATGAGGGGCTTGATGAAGTAGCTTCAACTCAAGCTTTGACTGAGATGAAGGTGGAGTTCAGGGAGGTGGAGGGATGCTGGAACAGCTGAGATTGAAGAGAGGTAAACAGCTGCTTATATACTCTATTAATTGGAAGATTAGATTGGCTCGCTCCTCCCTAAATTAGAAACTTCACAAAAAAATTGGATGGCTTCAAACTTTCTGCAGTTAAATACTGATAAAACCGAAGTTGTGATAATTGGTCAGGGGTCGAGTAATAATCAGATTGAGCTAGCTGTTAATAAGATTTTTCTGAATATTACGCATGCAGTAAGAAATATGGGTATTTACTTTGACACCAGTCCTAATGTTTTTGAGTTGATACAGTGATACAGTAATGATACAGAGAAGCTTATTCATGCTTTTATTTCATCCAGTTTTGATTATTGTAATGCCTTGTTTTCTTTTTAAATCATTGTACTTTAATCACTGTTACAATTATAACAGAAAGTTATTTAATCATTAATTATTTAATCATTAATAAATCACCTGTTTTAGCTTCTTTTTTTTTTCTTTTTTTTTTTTTTTTTTACATATCTGCTCATTTTAGGATTGATTTTAAGATTTTATTGTTGACATACAAAGCATTAAATGGTTTGCTGCCTATAGATTAAGCTGAGCTTTTGAGAACTTACGAAACAGTGAAATGTCTTTTCTTTTAACAAATTGCTGGCTGTTCCAAGAACCAAATATAAAACTAAAGGAGATAGAGCATTTGCAGTAAAGGCTTCAAAGTTATGGAATAGTTTGCTAGTGGATATTAGATCTGCTGTAAATGTTGTTTAAAAACTTATTTGTATAGACATGCTTTTAAGTATTTTGTGATGTCTTTTTGTGTGTTTTGGAGTTTGATATTTTTTTAGTTATATTACGTTTTGCTTGTTTATATTGTGTATAGCTCCTCATGAATGTATTCTTAATGATTGTGTTCTTATTGTGTAAAGCACTTTGTACGTTGTGGCTTTAAAAATGCTATTTAATAAAACTGTACTTACTTTTACTTACGTGCAATATTTCAGCCATAAATGAATTATACATTTCAGCTAGATCATTACCTGTCTAGCAATGTATGATTATGCTGAAATATAATTAAATAATGGTGTGTATTTTTTAAAAGAACTTTATCACATGTCATGAGTTGGGTTATGTGATTTATGTTTCGTGCTTCAGAACTTCCGTTAGGGGAACGTAGTGAGCATCGATGCTTCCTGGTTTTCATGGTGCATTGTGTGACTCTGGTTGGATTTTGCCATTCAGACAGCCCTTAAAAGGTTTGACTCCCTGATCAGTGCCCTGACTACTGAACAAGGGAGCTGATTGAGATGGACCCCAGCCCTAAAAATGTCACAGGTTACGACCGTAACCCTGGTTCCCTGAGAAGGGGAATGAGACACTGTGTTTAGGATTGATGCTATGGGGAAACGCCATCAGTGTGACCGGTGTGTAACAAATTAGCTCAAAAGAAATATGAATAATTAATTATAACTATTTATAATTAATTATAAATATTTGGATCAGTTAATAGAATTAACTCAATAATGCAAAATGTATTTTAAGCAGAAGCAGAATACAGGAAAGCAAGAAATTATAGCATTGTTTGAAATTCAGCAGATCAACAGCCTTGAGCCAACCTTCAGTTTAGTTCTAACACACCCTTCTTTAAAAGGGGCGGGAAAGGATACTTAATGTATCAAATAATAAGACTAAGTTTGAAACTTGCATATCTCTCGCCAATTTGTCTCAAATAAAACTGTCCTGATGCAATTTGTGGAGGCTCCCGTTGATCTTTGCTGATATTATCTTGATGAGAGAGAACCAGTTGGATTTACAGTATATAGAGTTGGCCCACCCTTTGCAGCAGTTTCAACTCTTCTGTGAAGGCTTTCCACAAGGTTTAAGAGTGTGTTCATGGGGATTTTTGACCATTCTTCTGGAAGCACATTTGTGAGGTCAGACACTGATGTTGGACAAGAAGGTCTGGCTTGCAGTCTCCACTCTAATTCATCCCAAAGGTGTTCTATCGGATTGAGGTCAGGACTCTGTGCAGGCCAGTCAAGTTCCTCCACACCACTCGCTCATCCATGTCTTTATGGACCTTGCTTTGTGCACTGGTGCACAGTCATGTTGGAACAGGAAAGGGCCATCCCCAAACATGGGAAACACAAAGTTGGGAGCATGAAATGATCTTGGTATGCTGAAATATTAAGAGTTTCTTTCAATGGAACTAAGGGTCCAAGCCCAACCCCTGAAAAAAAAAAAACCACACCATACTCCCTCCTTCATCAAACTTTACACTTGGCACAATGCAGTCAGGCAAGTACCATTCTCCTGGCAACTGCCAAACCCATACTCGTCCATCAGATTGCCAGACAGAGAAGCATGATTCGTCACTCCAGAGAACACATCTCCACTGATTTAGAGTCCAGTGGCGGCGTGCTTTACACCACTGCATCCAAGCTAATCTGAAACTCACACAAAGTTTGGAGGTCTGTAGCTATGGACTCTGCAGAAAGTTGGTGACATCTGGGCACTGTACACCTCAGCATGTGCTGAGCCTGCTCTGTGATTTTACGTGGCCTACCACTTTGTGGCTGTGTTGTTGTTGTTCTCAATTGCTTCCACTTTGTTATAATAACAGTTGACTGTGGAATATTTTGTAGTTAGGAAAATTCATGAATGGACTTAATGCACAAGTGGCAACCTATCACGGTACCACACTTGAATTTACTGAGCTCCTGAGAGCAACCCATTCTTTTATGTTTGTAGAAGCAGTCTGCATGCATAGGTGCTTGATTTTATACACCTGTGGCGATGGAAGTGATTGGAACACCTGAATTCAATGATTTAGAGGGGTGTCCCAATACTTTTGGCAATATAGTGTATCTACATATATAAAACTGCATGCATGAGAGACCCAGTGTGCAAGAGAGTGAGTGAATCAATGATTTCAACTTCAATACATCTCCAAAAATGACCGATGAAGTTATCATCTCCGTGTAAACTGCAAAAATGAGAATATGTGAAAACAGTGATGGCATGCACATGCGAATTACATGTTTAGCCTATAGTCATGAGCGAGTGCTCTGTAAAAGAATGTGTACGTGCACAGACGCATAGTCTTTCTTTACAAAGTGACATCGCCAACTACTTGTCTGGCATGCGCAAGACAGTGTTTTTAGTCGTTTTCGTGAATCCGTGTGAACGGGGATAGTTTTGATAACATTGTCATCTGAACAAAGAAAAAACCTTTACTTTTTTAGTACATCATTTTCATGTAAATGTACCTTTAGAAATTGATGAGGTACAATGTACCTCAATGATGAGGTACAATCTCAGAAAATGTTGATGCTTAAATGAACATCTCCATATGATGATCCTCCTAACTAATGCTGAACTGGAACTAACAGGGCCTCATGATCCAGAGGAACTAAAACTACAGCATGTCCAGGAAGATCAATGCTTGATGCTGTAATACATTCTGCTAAAATTAGGGATAAACTGATGGCTATGCAAAAGACAAAATCTCACACTAATAATACTGTAGCCTTCCTCTCACACTGAGAATATCATCTGTCTGCGCTGATAGACATCCAGCAGTCATACATTTGTAATGCATAATCATTATTAGTCCATAATTACCAACTATCAGCCAGTTAATGGCAATCAAAATCAGTGCTGCATAACAGTATTTATATGAAAAGGACTTTAATATCCTCATGGATGTGACACTTTATCAGTCTGCTTCTCTCTGGCAGAGTGCAGGCCAGCGGTTTGATAATAATAGACTGAATACATTAAGGCCACATTAGGCGCAGCTAATCTTTTCAAAAGTTCCTGAGAGTAAGTCATCAGACAGCACTGAAGCGCTGATCTGGCTGAGATCTCGGCACACTCCAGATGAGAACAGTGTGATACTCTGTGATTCAGAGCTTGAAAATATGTTTTTCAAAAGAGAGCTTCATAAATATGATTCTGAGTCAAACAAGAGTTTCTCATGCAGGTCATATTCATATCAGAAGAATAAATATTACAGTTTTTTTCAACTGCTTACACACATTTTCAAAACTTCCCCTCTTTTTTTCAAAACTTTACACACAAATCCAAGAATTGCACACACAAAATGCAAAATGCCTCACATCTTTGATGAGGACAGTCTATAAATGAAGCACTGCATTCAAAATATCACAAACACATCTCAAAAGCAAACATTTGTCTTACATTGCAAACACCTTTGCCATAATATTCTTTTTTTGGATATACTGTTCTCAGAACTTGAAAAACTTAGCTGACGCAACTTAATAATTGTAGTTCTTCAAAACTTAAAAAATTAAGTTGATATCTTCAACTCAAAAATTCTGTGCAGTCGTTTGCCTTGAAAATTTGAGTTGAACTAACTTTTTCTTTTTTACAGTGTCATATACACACAGTTATTCAAAACCTAAAACTCTTACAGTTTTTCTTAATCGATTTGGTACATTTCTCCAAACTCAGGTAACAGCTCTCAAAACAGTTAACACAGCAAACTAAACACACTCTTATGCTGGCGTATTCACTGCACAATGAAACACAGCATTTTATTCTAGTAATGCATTTACAGTTTTTTTCAATTGCTAACATACTTTTGTCCAATCTGTAGTCACATTTTCAAAACTCTAAACACATTTAGCAGAACATCTGTCTGTTGTGGCCATACTATTAATACAATTCATGTCGTTTTCATACAAAATGCAGTCAATTAACACTTTTCTAAAATGCTTAAATTTTCTTTTCATATAAGCATACCTCATACCAAAATCATGGATCTTTCTCATCTTATTTGCAAATGCTTAAACACAGCAAGTCAGAAATGAAGACCTAATGTTCCAATCATTAAATATAGGATAAAACCTATACTTCTGCAACAACAGCAGCTCATAAGTATTGAAAATATACATATAACACATACTGAAACAATTGATAAGTATTTTTAATTAGCAGATCACTTAAATATTTGGCAGATTCCAGTCTCAGTAAAATAGGACTCTTTGAATTGGATTTGTTCAGTGTGTATGAAGAACAACACAGAGGAGCAGAGAGAAAATAATATCTGGGTGAGGGAGAGGAATTGATGAAGGAGGAGAGGAGAAGTTGGATCAGGACAAGTGAGAAGAAGAGGTAGAGGAGAGGAGGAAGAATGTGTGCTGGATTGTGCATCTCTATGGTTTTCCCCTTCACACATGATGAACCTAGGAAAGCTTATTTCTGCCATAAATAGAAAATAAAAAAAGGTAATTGTGACTTTTTATCACAATTCTGAGAATAATAAAAGTCATAATTGTGAGACATAAACTCAGAATTGCAAAATAAAAAATATTTTTGATAAAAAGTCACAATTACCTTTTATGCTTTTTTATTCTGTGGTGGAAAAAAAGCTTCCATAATAACCAAAGACCATGTATGTTGGATTTGTTGTTGATCAATGGCAGCAATTTCATGTTTTCATTTCAGTAAAAGCTTTATACTACAATGATTCCACAACCATTGTTTCATATTTACACAATATGTGGTCTGCACAGGGCACTAGCCTCCAAGTGGACACCATCCCACCCTCATGAGTGCACCATCAACACCACACACCCACCCCCAGAAAGAGATTTCAACCAACAGGGACACTATAGTTCTGCATAAGGGACTCAATTGACCAGTAGTTGCCCTGAGCAATTCTGTTACTTTCTTCTTCTTCTCTTTTTCTACCGCACATTCTATAAAATAATGACTCTCTTCTGTTGCCAAGAATGCACACATTCAACACTCAACCAAACATGTAGAATGGCTTACATGCATTATACTTTTACTGCAGTAAAAGGAAACTGAATTTTAAAAACTATGAATTTCATATTTTCTGCAGGTAGAACTGAAACATGACAGTAATGCAGTTTTCATAATGCCATCAGCTGTTAGTATTTTGACAGTCATTGAACTTTGATTGACAATATGTTCATGTTGGATAGAAAACTAGTGCTAGTGTTTGACAGAATGACTCGATTTTGAATCAGGTTTGCTGTGTTTTGATAGAGTTAGTATGTGTAGAAAAAGGTTTTTAGCATTTTGAAATGTATAGTTTGTGTTTATATAACAAAATATGATTCTGAGCAGAAAATTAACTATTTGGCTAATTGTGTGATGTAGGTGCGTTGCTGTGTTAAGAGTTTAGAAAAAGTACTTTAAGTATTGGTAAACGCTTGTTAGCAATTGAAAAAAACTGTAAGGTTTTTTTTCAGTTGCTAACAAGCGTTTAGCAATACTTAAAGTACTTTTTCTAAACTCTTAACACAGCAACACACATACATCACACAATTAGCCAAATAGTTAATTTTCTGCCCAAAACCATATTTTGTTAAATAAACACAAACTCCACATTTCAAAATGCTAAAAGCCTTTTCCAACACATACTAACTCTATCAAAACACAGCAAACCTGATTCAAAATCGAGTCGTTCTGTTAAAACATAGCACTAGTTTTCTGTCCAACATGAACATATAGTCAATCAAAGTGCAATGACTGCCAAAATACTGCTTCCTTTTACTGGAGTAAAAGTAGAAAGCTCACATGTAAGCCATTCTACATTTTTGGTTGACTGTTGAATGTGTGCATTCTTAGCAACATAGTAACTATCTAAAAGTGAATGAGTCATTACATTATAGAATGTGCAGTAGAAAGAGAAGAAGAAGAAAGTAACAGAATTGCTCAGGGCAGCTACTGGTCAAATGGGTCCCCATGCAGAACTTCAGTGTCCCCTTGGTTAAATCTCTTTCTGGGGTTGGGTGTGTGGTGTTGATGGTGCCCTCACAGAGGGTGGGATGGTGTCCCCTTGGTAGTTAGTGCCCTACGCAGACCACATATTCTGCATATATGGAACAGTGGTAGAGGAATGGTTGTAGTAAAAGCTTTTACCGAAATTAAAACGTGAAATTGCTGCCATTGATCAACAACAAATCCAAAATACATGGTCTTTGGTTACTGTTGAAGTTTTTTTCTGCCACAGAATAAAAAAGTATAAAAGGTAATTGAGACTTTTTATCTCATAATTCTATTTTTTATTTATTTATTTAATTATTTTCATTTTGCAATTGTGAGTTTACATCTCACAATTCTGACTTTTTCCCTCAGAATTGTGATATATAAACTATTGAGTTAAAAAGTCAGAAATGTGAGATAAAAAGACATAATTACCTTTTTATTTACTATTCATGGCAGAAATAAGCTTTCATAGGTTCCATGTGTAAGTGAAAAAACAGAGATGCACAATCCAGCACACATTCTTCCTCCTCTCCTCTACCTCTTCTTCTCCATTGTCCTGATCCAACTTTTCCTTTCCTCCATCTATTCTTCTCCCTTACCCAGATATTATTTTCTCTCTGCTCCTCTGTGTTGTTCTTCATACACACTGAACAAATCCGATTCAAAGAGTCCTATTTTACTGTGTGTCCATGTAATGGAAAGAAATTGAACACCTCACTGTGCCTCCAACTGAGATTGGAATCTGCTATTTCTCAATATTTCAGTGATCTGCTAATTAAAAATGCTTATCAATTGTTTCAGTATTTGTTTTATGCATTTTTTTCAATACTTTTGAGCTGCTGTTGTTGCAGAATTAGAGGTTTTATACTATATTTAATGATTGGAACATTGGGTCTTCATTTCTGACTTGCTGTGTTTAAGCATTTGCAAATAAGGTGAGAAAAATCCATGATTTTGGTATGAGGTAAGCTTATATGAAAAGAAAATTTAAGCATTTAAGAAATGTGTTACAGTTTTTCTCAGTCGCTTTGGTGCATTTCTCACATCACTCTTTACATTTGCACAACAGTTAGTTCAATCTCCACAACATTTAGTCATTTGTGCACATCATAGTAGCAGTTTCTCATTCCTTCGAACAAATTGCAAATGCTTTTGGACATGCATCAATTGCTTTCATACAACTCTCTGCTATTTACAACATTATCAATTGCTTATGTCATGTCAGTCAAAATTAACTATACTTGTAAATGCTGAATAGTCATTCCATATAAAACTAATAGTCCTCATTTCATTGCTTGAGTCATTACATACAAAAATGTTGAACTAGTTGTCAAAATCTGTCACACAAATTTTACACATTTTTTTTAAATCTTTTTTTTTCCTGAAAATGTCTCCTAAATTGAACAATTTCTCTCAAGTGAATCTCAACTTTCACTGATAAGAAGGGGTGTGTGAAGCATTAGTTGCAACCAATGATAAACCACTTCTCTACAATCACTGTCAGAGCTGAATCCCATAAACCCCCACTTTACAAGCATTTACGAACCAAGCAGGACATAGTGTGTACCATTTCTACAATACTGTGACACAGAAATGGAAGGTCAGCCTCGTGGAAGAGGGGTAAGGGTGCGGGGAAGAAGGGGAAGGGGACAAAACAGGGGAAGAGGAAGAAGAGGCCAATAGGCAGATCCCTGATGAAATCAGGGCTACAATTGTGGATCATGTTGTCAATCACGGCCTCACAATGGCTGAGGCTGGTCGAAGGGTGCAGCCAAATGTTGGGAGAACCACTGTAAATTCAATTATTCAAACATTTCGTCGGGAGAACAGGTGTGTATAAATGAACAGTAATTCAGCACTAAACAATCTGCACTACTGTCATCGTGTCATGCATGAAGCTTGCAGTGGGACAAGAACTTGTCACTGTACATTTTACATTTAGACGTACAGCTTTACTGCATCACACATTTAGTGTATTGTAGTGTACAGTAGTGTTACAGTAAAGATTTTCCATATGTACTGCAATATTGTTTACAGTTGTGCACAGCTCTACCCAAAGGGAGTTTATGTTTGTTGCAAATAAGGGTGTATTTTTTCTTTTGCACAATGCTGTGAACAAATTAGAATTGCAAAGAGCATATGCAGTAAAAATGTGAAACATACATATTCAGTGTCTTGTACTCAGTTACCTCACTAAATACAGTAATGTGTAACTTTACTGTATTTTTCAAATGGCTGTGCAAATAGTATATAGTGCTGTCTTGAGCATTTTCAGGTAGTGTCACCAAGATCTGACTTTTTTGCATTGGAAAACATTGACAGAGTAAATTGTCATAATGAAAACATGACAAAGCCATTTGACTATCTTGTTCATAAACAATGGTGTCAGGACTTTTCATCTTGATGACACTGACACTTTCATTGACATAAATACTTGCTTTTGAGGAATGACCTATCCATTTTGAGCAAGTGACACGCTTTTGCAGGTTATCAACTAGGTTTTGCAGTTTGTACTAATTGTTTTGAGAACTGCATGAACTGTTGTGCAAATGTAAATATTGATGTGAGAAATGCACCAAAGCGACTGAGAAAAACTGTAATTGCATTTTGTGTGAAAACGACATGAATTGTGTTAATGGTATGGTCACAACAGACGAATGTTCTGCTAAATGTGTTTAGAGTTTTGAAAATGTGACTACAGAATGGACAAAAGTATGTTAGCAATTGAAAAAAACTGTATTAAAATTCAATATTAACATCAAAACTAAAAGTGTGTTCTCTGTTGATTTTATAACAAATTCAGGTGAAGATACAGAAAGAAATAAATGAAAATACATGTTTTTCATTAAGTTCTTTAATGAGGAGTTCAGATGTATAACAATAAGTTGTCACCCCACAAAAAAACAAAAATTATATATATAATGCAAATAAGTAAATAGGTAAATAAAAAAATAAAGTGATAAATGTACTGCATTCACTGAATCAATTATTTTATTGATCATGCCTCTCAATTACATCTGGCCAGAAAATTTCATCAACATCACAGAAAATATTTTCACAAGTCATGCATCATGGGAAAAAAACGCCTTGAATGCTGTATCCATCCTTGACATGCTTGTGCCCCAATATCTCCACAGGCCTCTTCCATCGCTTGAAGAAGACTTACTTGGTTGTAAGGGTTGCGATCATGTACTTTCCATCTCCAAAAGGAGAAGAATTCCTCAATTGGATTCAGGAAAGGAGAATATGGTGGAAGAAGCACCATCCTCAATTGTGGGTGATTCTCAAACCACTCTCGCACTAGTGCTGAACGGTGGAATTGGACATTGTCCCAAACAACTACAAAATTCTACACCATTTGCTCCTAATCACCCTGCAGAAAAAGGATTTCATTGAGGAGGTTTAAAAAATGTAGGAGCCTTGCTGTGTTGTATGGTCCCAAGACATCATTGTGTGCCACAACACCAGCTGTAGAAATTGCTGCACAGAGAGTGATGTTGCCTCCTCGTTGTCCAGGGACATTGACTGTAGCACGATGGCTATAGTCAAAGTAAAATAATATAGTTACTTACCGGTTTTCCCTCTGAAATGTATGGATAATTGAAGCCACTGTGGATCTGTTTATATTGGGCTGAACTCTCTGGCCAGCTTCTCTCAGTGAGAGACCATGATTTATGACATGGTCTATAAGTGTGGCTCTGATTTCATTTGAAACACGCGTGTACCCTACCCTCATTCTACCTCTCCTCCCTCCTCTTATACCTTGGCCTCCTCTTCCTCTTTGCCCTCCTCTTCCTCCCTGTCCACCTCTTCTTATATTTTCTCTTTCCACTATACCATTGCCCTCCAATCTATCCATTTCTTCAATCTCTTCTCCTCTTCCTACATCCTCAGCTCTTCTCGCTCTTCCTCCTATATCTTCAGCTCTTCCTCTTCTCCCTCTACCCTGGCCACCACCTCTCACTCTTAAACCTCTTCTGTTTCAACTGCTTCTTGCGCGTTGTATTCTGTTTATTACTGTATCTCCTCATTTGTCTTCTTTGTTCTTCTTCTCTTCCCCTTTTGTCGTTGTTGTAATTACATAAGACAGCTATGTGAACAATTAGGAAATAGGCTTTTTCTGTGTTGAGTGGATTACTAACTCATCAGATAACAATTTGGTGTTAATTGAAGACACAAGGTGTGCAACTGACTATTTTACAATTCACAGAGTTTTGTTTGTTGTGTTTTGAAAATGGTACAAAAATGCTTGTGATCTTTGTGAAGAACAATGAAAAAGTTACAAATGTTTTTTTTCCTGATATATTAAATATTTGGTTGGCTGTATAAACTGCTGTGATAAAATTTGGGATTTTTGTGCACAGTGTTTTGAGAAAATTATGCTTTTGATTTGTGATTTGTATGAAATGAAGGAGAATTTACTATCTGTTTAGGACAATTATAAAGTGTACTGATCACTGTGTTAACTGTTTTGAGAGCTGTTACCTGAGTTTGGAGAAATGTACCAAATCGATTGAGAAAAACTGTATTTCATGAGCTCCATTTCTGTACAAGATTGAAAGTAATTGGCAGAGAGATGTTGAGAAATTCACAGTAAACACAAAAGTAAGATTGAAATCAAACTATTTATTTTTTTACTGTAAGCATTTGTGGTTGTGATTACAGTATTACACAGTATGAAAGAAAATAAATACATCAACTATGTGTAGTTGGACAGAAACAATGGTTGTGTTTAAAAAAAGGAAATCAAGATATTTCCTGTTAGATTTTTGTGTGTTACATGGAGAATTGTGTGTTGTGTTTTGCAAAAAGCATTTTATGAAACTGAAAACTATGTGTATGGTGTATGGTTTTGCAGATTTGGTGTGCGTTTCTGGCGTTTGAGTGTCAGGTTTCAGAAATTGTGTGACAAGTAAGGATTTTGTGTGTAAGCAGTTAAAAAAAAAAACTGTTTTACAGTTTTTTACAATCACTAGGATCCATTTCTCAATACTTATGTCACTTTTGCAAAACTATTCACACAATGAGCATAACAGAAATCTCCCATACCTCTTCTTCTCCCTTGTCCTGATCCAACTTCTCCTCTCCTCCTTCATCTATTCCTCTCCCTTACCCAGATATTACAGTTTTTTTTCAATTGCTAACAAGCGTTTACCAATACTTAAAGTACTTTTTCTAATCTCTTAACACAGCAACGCACCTACATCACACAATTAGCCAAATAGTTAATTTTCTGCTCAGAATCATATTTTGTTAAACACAAACTCTACATTTCAAAATGCTAAAAACCTTTTTCTACACATACTAACTCTATCAAAACACAGCAAACCTGATTCAAAATCGAGTCGTTCTGTCAAACACTAGCACTAGTTTTTTATCCACATGAACATATTGTCAATCAAAGTGCAATGACTGTCAAAATACTAACAGCTGAAAACTGTAAAAAATTATGAAAACTGCATTACTGTCATGTTTCAGTTTTACCTGCAGAAAATATGAAATTCATATTTTTTAAAATTCAGTTTTCTTTTCCTGCAGTAAAAGTATAATGCATGTAAGCCATTCTACATGTTTGGTTGAGTGTTGAATGTGTGCATTCTTGGCATCAGAAGTGAGTCATTATTTTATAGAATGTGCGGTAGAAAAAGAGAAGAAGAAGTAACAGAATTGCTCAGGGCAACTACTGGTAAAATGAGTCCCTTATGCAGAACTATAGTGTCCCTCTTGGTTGAAATCTCTTTCTGGGGGTGGGTGTGTGGTGTTGATGGTGCACTCATGAGGGTGGGATGGTGTCCACTTAGTGCCCCTTAGCTAGTGCCCTGTGCAGACCACATATTTTGTAAATATGGAACAATGGTTGTGGAATTATTGTAGTATAAAGCTTTTACTGAAATGAAAACATGAAATTGCTGCCATTGATCAACAACAAATCCAACATACATGGTCTTTGGTTATTATGGAAGTTTTTTTTTTCCACCACAGAATAAAAAAGCATAAAAGGTAATTATCTTTTTTTTATTTTCTATTTATGGCAGAAATAAGCTTTCCTAGGTTCATCATGTGTAAGGGGGAAAACCATAGAGATGCACAATCCAGCACACATTCTTCCTCCTCTCCTCTACCTCTTCTTCTCACTTGTCCTGATCCAACTTCTCCTCTCCTCCATCAATTCCTCTCCCTCACCCAGATATTATTTTCTCTCTGCTCCTCTGTGTTGGTCTTCATACACACTGAACATATCCGATACAAAGAGTCCTATTTTACTGAGACTGGAATCTGCCAAATATTTAAGTGATCTGCTAATTAAAAAAAAACTTATCAATTGTTTTAGTATGTGTTATATGTATATTTTCAATACTTTTGAGCTTCTGTTGTTGCAGAAGTATAGGTTTTATCCTATATTTAATGATTGGAACATTAGGTCTTCATTTCTGACTTGCTGTGTTTAAGCATTTGCAAATAAGATGAGAAAGATCCATGATTTTGCTATGAGGTAAGCTTATTATGAAAAGAAAATGTAAGCATTTTAGAAACATGTTAATTGACTGCATTTTGTATGAAAACTACATGAATTGTGTTAATAGTATGGCCACAACAAACGGATGTTCTGCTACATGTCTTTAGAGTTTTGAAAATGTGACTACAGATTGGACAAAAGTATGTTAGCAATTGAAAAAAACTAATTCTTTTCTCACTTCGACACAACAAATGCCAAAACTCAGTGTACCTATACAGGCCAATTTGCACATGCTTACATACGGTTTTGAAAACTGTTAAACTTAGTTTTTTACAATTGCTTAAGCACAATTTTAAAAACAAGGCTTATTTTGTCAAAACACTACACACAATTCACAGATCCACACACACAAGTAGCAGAACATCTCAGCTCTTTTGCAAAATGAGAAATTTCATTCAAAACTTTACATTAATTTAACAAAATCCAATGTTGACACCGTATGGAACACTCATGGTTTGTACATTCTGATTCTGTTTGATTCATTTACACTCTGCTGTGCTCAATCTTAAACTCTTGTAACATTTATACTTTTCTAACTTGTCTTAGTCTTATTTTTTTTCAGAGATATTGTGTAATGCACATGAATATACTGACAAAAAAACAAACAAAAAAAACACAAGACCAGTACTGCACATTGATGAAAATATTTATTTCTCACCACATTGTTAATCCATTCAATACATCAATGCCTTTCCAAAGGTTACATTTTGCACTGAAAATCAGTACACGAACAAAAACATTTGTGGAGACAAAACAGGAGGAGGAAGGGGAGGGGGAGGAGGAGGAGGAGGAAGGGGAGGGGGAGGAGGAGGAAGGGGAGGGGGAGGAGGAGGAGGAAGGGGAGGGGGAGGAGGAAGGGGAGGAAGAGGAATCAACAGAGGAGGAATCAACAGAGGAAGAGGAAGAGAAGGAGGTGGAAGGGGAGGAAGAGGAATCAACAGAGGAAGAGGAAGAGAAGGAGGCCATGCTAGAGGTAGAGGCAGAGGAAGACAAGAAGGTGCTCAAAGAGGACCAAATCTGACAAATGAGATCCGCGCAACACTGGTTGACCACTTTGTCAACCACGGCCTGACGCTGAGGGAGGCTAGACTGCGAGTACAGCCAAATCTAAGCCGATACACAGTGGCAAGTGTGATAAGAACATTTCGCCTGGAAGATAGGTATTGTAAAAATAACACTATTCTATGTACTATCAGCACTTTTGTTACCTTTTCCTGTGAAATTACTGTACTATTGTATACGGGGTTTTTTTTCTACATAGGATTGAGGGTCGGGAACGACAAGGGGGAAGGCCTCCTATGTTCACAGAACAGCAAGAGAGGGAGATAGTAAACATGGTTTTGGCCAACAATGCTATCACACTCAATCAGCTCCAAGCTAACATTGTCAATAACCACGCCACTTTCAACGGTATCCATCAGGTCTCAACATCAACACTGGCACGCATCCTTAAAAAAAAACAAAAAAAAAAAAACATTCAAATGAAGCAAATTTATCGAGTGTGATAAATTTGTCATAAACCACTATGACTTCTGCATTTATTCCCATTAAGACTTTTTGAATTGTTTTAAAGAAAATTATACACATTTACCCAGTAATATTCTCATTACTACAATGTGAAAGTCTTAATTCTCAATACTTAAGTACAATAATTCATTATTCTTAACCCTAACCTAACAGTCTGCTACAGTTTTTTTTTTTTTTTTTTGATAACTTTGGTGCAATTTTCAAAAGCAATTGGTACATTTTCAAAACTCTTAGTACTAATATCACAACAGATCATCAAATGTGCACTTTTTTCAAACATTTGAGCATGTTTTCAATTATTTTGGTTTGCAGTAACAGCCAAAAAAAATTAAAATAAAAAAAAAAAAATGGTCGGTAGGTCGTAAAAAAAAAAAAAATAAAAAAAAAAAATAATTGCATCATAATAAGTGTATTGTGATAGTTCCTAAAATGTTTTGACAAAGCTGAATTTTCTTAGGTTTAGTGACAGGTTACAATGTTTACATGTGTTACACCCTAACCCTAACCCTAACCCTAAGCCCAACTTTTTGTTCACTAATAATAAAGTCTGACTACGCCACCCTAAGGATTAACCCCAGGGAAAATACTCAAACCACCCAAATTGGGGAATATAGCACACAGGTTCGGTTCCCTCAAAATGAGGCCAGAGACATGAGTATTAAAAAAAAAAAAAAAAAAAAAAAAAAAAAAACAAAAGTTAATTAAAATACAAAACAAGGAATCACAGGAAAATACACGAAACCCCACTTCAAACACAAGAACACAAAATGACAAAAAGAGAAAAATATCAAACAAACCCAACTTGAGATAGTATGCATTTATGTATGTAGATGTAAAACAAAGACAGTAATACCAGCAGGGGCTGAGGCTCCCAACGGCTGGGATCAATGTAGAGTTTGGTTTCACAAGAGCACACTTCCACGCGCACACACACCCGTGCACTCTAATCACACTATCAAACAAGCAATAAATCAAAAAGAAAAAAAAAAATAACTATAAAAATAAGCTGGACAGAAATGGCAATATGAACATCAATGCAGCAACTCCTCACATAAGTGGCATCAACCAACCAAAGTGAGGAGAAGCAACAATGTAACCAGAAAATCAAGATAGTTAAATCACCTGAAATTGTTACAAACACCAACTTCTATACAGTAGATCACCACACGATTTGAATTGCATTCATAGATTAAACATGCACATATCGGATTGTAGTTTCACAAAAAAAAAAAAAAAAAAAAAAAACCAAAAGCAATACCATCAAACAAATGTCCACAAACTTAAAAAGAAAAAGGTTAAATGATTTAACCATGATAACTAAGAATAAAATAAACCAAAGCGTGAAGCAGGGCACTAGAAACGCACGTAACGGAATCAAACCAGCAGTCCCCTTTAATAAACTTTGATGACTTCGTTGGCGCGACTGTATGGACCACCGCTCTGTTAAACAGCGCGAAGACAGCAGCAAGTGCTCACGGCAGCAAACGATCACAACATAGAACGAGAGGGAGAATCCATCAGGATATCACGCCGAATAAAATGCTTCATAGGCACGGGCTTGTCACCGTCATACCCACCGCTAACACCATGGGGTACAGGAAGTCATGTATAGCCTACTAAGAGGCAATCAAAACCCACTAAGCAGCACAAAAAGGGCAGCAGCACCAGAATATAGAAACTGCACTCCACAGCCAAAACAAAATGGGGAAAACGGACGTGACGCATCCCAGGTAACAGCCAATCGGCCTTTAAATAGGAGGTACTATTCACTGATAGGCAAACACTGCTGTCAATCACCTAATCCTGTTACACATGGTAGGCTACAATTTCTGGTAAGCTACACTTTTTTATTATTTTTATTAAATTATTATTATTTAATTATTATTGTGATTTGATTTAATATTGACTCATTTGGATAAATATTAGGTAGGCTACACAAGGTAGGCATTCATTTTTCTCAAGAAAAAGACAACTCACCTAACTTAATGCTGTAAACATACAGAGAGCCCTATCAGCTGGCAGTATTATTTAAAAATAACAATTTAAATATAATGCATTTTTTATTATAATAATGATATTAATGATATAAGTAAAAATATAATAAAGATGTAATACATATCAGCCAAAACAGGTTCTGTGTGAGGGGCTGCTAGCTGACTGCGTTTGGTCATTTCTGATTTACCTCAGACGAAGGTTGTTTGATGTTGTAATATTTTTTAATCTGTATTTCTAGCATGTCACATTTACAAGCACCAAAACAGTATTGTTTGAATTTCGTAATAAAATTGACAGAATCTGAGAGCTGAGATTTTTTTTCTATCATAAGTAACCTAGTCTGTCGGTCTCTGTGTCCTCTTTACTTCGCGATTTTTCTGTGCGAAAATGGATGTGTGGATTAGCTGTTTGAAGAGTAAAAAAAATTACCTTTATCTGTAAGTTTTGGCCACTGCCTGACATCATTTTCCCAATGTTCCCGTTCACCAGACATTTTCTTTAATGAGCAGGATGCGCTTTAATTGAAATGTCATTAGAGGGCACCGGCAAGTGTCACACCGTCACACTTCGCAGGCACGCAGTAATGGCGGCAGGCAAGATGGCAGCGCCCATAGAGTTCAGCGGATTTGTGTATTCTTTTCACTACACAAAATAAGTGTTTAATCTATATACATGTTTCATATAGTGGTCCTGGTAAACCCTGTGTTGTGAACCAAATGTTCCAATAAGGATGGTAATACCAGTAGACCTTGTTTGGACATTTTTTTTTGTCCCCATTGTTGTAGCGAAATTAACTCAAAGGGGAAATATTAATAATTATTCATAACTCATTATGATTATTAATTTTTATTAATTATGAATATGTAGGCTAAATCTGTTAATCGGATTAACTGGATGTAGCTACATTAAGATTAATATTACAATCAATTAACCTGTTTGTCCAGTGAACACTCAGTGTTGATTGTTTATTAATTCTAAGAAATGTTCATTTCCAGGTTATGGAAAAATTCTTATTGTACCATATCTACATTTTGATCTAAATCACTTAAGAGGCAACTTATTAGCAGACAGAGGGGCCCTATCTTGCACCCAGCGCAATTGACTTTGTACACCGACGCATGTGTCATTCCTATTTTGCACCCGCGCAAAGCGCGCTTTTCCCTCCACAGAAGCACGTCGCTAAACTAGTGAATGAACTTGCGCTCCCTGGGCGGTTCAGCGCAAAAAAGGAGGCGTGTTCCGGCGCAAACAATCCCTGGTGCTAATTTTGCTGTTCCATTAAACAATTGCGCCACTGACCAGAAAAAACCTAGTCTAAAGTCAGTGGCGCGTTGCGCGTTGTTCATTATGCTATTTTAAGGGCGCATGCTTGACCATAATGTATAGCGTGCACAACGCGCATACACTTTGCTCATGTAATCTACACAGATGCAACAGTTATTTTTGCAAATCATATGTTACACTAAAAAAATATTAACACATGAGATGACGGAAATCATTGTGGTGTGCCACGAAGATGTGAAAAAACCTGTTTAACCGACGCTATTTTGGGTGGGTTTCTCCCATCCCCATACAACACAACTTCTCTGTCTCCTCGGCTGTGAACCGCTCCTGGCGTGCGCCTGGTAAATACGCCATAATAATAGCAATCCATAATGGAACTTGCGCACCTGCTTTTAAAGGGAATGTTGGATGACGCTCTGATTGGTTTATTTCACGTTACGCCCAAACCACACCTATGAATAATGAAGCTACTTCAGACCAACCCATTTTAGATTTGCGCCTGGCGCAAGAGTCATTTATCCCGCCGGGAAAATAGCAACAGCGCCGAGACCCGCCCACAAAGTTACTTGCGCTTTGCGCTTTGACACTTGCGTTTCAGATCGTTAAAATAGGGCCCAGAGTCAGAACATGTATCGTGCACAATTTTTATTAACTAACTCGCAAACACATAACTAAACTAACAAACACATAACATAACATACACAAGGGTCACACACATACGTAGGTCAGAATGAGTAATGATAGAGTTGAACCGGAAGAGGTACTGTTACTAGAGCTAAAGGAAAAAGTCAAAGATAATCTGGAAGAGAATCATCAGTTTCCTCAGTAATAAAACACCTTTGCTGACAAAGGTAAGTTTTACACATCAATACTAAATTATGTTTTATTAACAAAATTCGGGAGGAGCAACGTTCAAATAATCTGACTAATCATCACATCATCTCGGCCAGCTGTCAGCAATCAGTAATCAACATATCTACCCAATCAGCACGAGTGAAATAAGACACGGTCGACTCACCCATATTCCTCGACAGTTTGACAGCATCTGACCCGCCCTAAGTTCCCACCATGTCCGAAATTAATATCTTTGTGTCCGATGAAGACTCTTTCGTCCTCTAGGAATCTTTGCCACAATCCTCTGGCCTTACTAGGAGCAATTACACCACCGCCGATTCATCTCGGGGGGGCGTCAGCCCACGGGTCCCCGCATGCCAAGGCCGACTCTCGTCACTGCGGTCGAAACATCCGCGATCTCCTTCCGTGTATTTCCTAGTCCTGTCCATTCTATAATTCCTGCCATAAAGAAATGGACAACAAGGCAGTCGAGCACCAAGCTCGAGTCTCAGGCAATGCCGCCTTGTTCCAGCATCAGGCCGCCGCAGCAGGCCTTCAGCAAGCCAGAGCCGCGCCGCAGCGCAGATTCAATCCCAGCCAGCTCGGACTTTCCTCCCCATCGGCTCAATCCCGTAAAAGCACAGTTAAAATCCTTAATTTCCACATTATGACATCTGTATCAATGCTGATCGGGGGAATTCACGTTTTAAACTGTTTCTGTAAAGTTTGCCGTTCTAATTAACGTGCCGCTTGTGGTTTAAATACTCAATCATATGCTGGTAGCCTACGACGTTAAGATTGCACGCACGGTCGTATAGATTCATTGAAACTCAGAACATATTGTCATCGCTGTGCTGCGATTCATCAACAAATCGCTTAGAAACTTAGTCATAATATGTATTTCTGTTTTGAAGTATAACCACAGCTTCACTACTGGAGACGCAGAGACTGGTAGGACAAATTCTTTTCAAATCGTTATTTTGATGCATTTAAATAAATCTTACTGTTCCCTTTTCGTCTGTATCTGTTTTATAACGAGCAGAAATCTGTAAGTAACTTTACAAACCATAGACAGATAACCAATGAATAAACTAATTACATTACAGTTTGGAAAGTATGGAATTGAGTAATTTCCAGGTCTGGATGGAAAATATAATAAATATAAATTAACATTTAACCATGGACATGCTGCTTGTTTAATATTGTTTGTGATTGTTGAAAACAATTAAATAAATTCAAGGTGCACATTTTTATTATGCAAAGCTCTGTCTTTTACAAATGAGTTTCTTTTGAGCTTCACTAAATGAAGGCGCTTGTAACTCAAACCAGTACAGTTAAGGAACAAGGATCATCCAAATCATACTGTACATCATTTGATGTTGAATGATCATCAAACAGCAATGATAGTATAAACAGTACTGTCATTTACAGTATCAAACCATTGTGTCAGAGGTGAATATATGCAGGTTTAAAGGATTTCAGGCTGCTTCTGAGAAAATATGTAAAAAGTTTAATAATCTTTTAATTTAATAATCTCTTTCGCTGAGCTCAGGTTTCCAATCGCCCCGGATAAACGATGGGCCCAGCCACGTCCATTGAATTTCTGGGATTTAACTTGAATACAGTTAATTTCCAGGCATAAGGAATCAATAGGACATTTATGTTCGCTTCCACCTTCCTAAACAGTCCAAACTGTTCTAAACAGGAATTACTATCTTCCCTCAGCTACTTAAACTTCATGATGCGAGTAATTCCACAAGGCCAGTCTTTCATCTTACATCCTCACTCTTGTATCTTCAATTCATGTGCTAGAAACAAGCGTCAGGCCACAGCAGCAGCAAGCCTGGGTCGTGCCCCAGATTCCCCACTTTCCTCCTCCTTCCGCTTGGCCACACACCACGGCTTTCACCGGCGCCGCACACCATCCAACAATGCCTGCCCCTCTTGGTGAATGCCTTCCCTCCTAACGTGAGGATGCCTCTACTAGCGGAGCAAGCTCAGCCGTCTCAGCCATTTCATCCCACCATCTCTCACCCTACCTCTCTTTTGTCTTTGGTCTACAGTGTCAGCTACGGACCTTAGTGTGAGGCTGCCTCCGCTATTGCCGCAGACCTAGACGTCCTTTTTTCCCCAGCTTCCCTCTTTTTCTAACCACCCTGTTCCTTCCCAGGCTCCAGCGGCCAACCCGAGCAAGAGGCTGCCTCTGCTAACGGTGCAGGCCCGGACACCCCAATTTCCCTTTCCCAGTTTCCCTCTTTTCTAACCTCCTCATCCCTCCCCTGGCTCCAGGGGCCGCCCCGAGCGTGAGGCTGCCTCCGCTAACGGTCTCGGTCCCGGCCTTTCTTCCTCCTTGCATTTACTCCTCCTTACTCCTCTGGCTATTCTCTCCACTGCCGCAGCAGTGATGTCGCCTCGGCTCCCGCAGGAGCTCAGTTCTTCAGGCCAATTTCTCCACTGCCGCAGCAGTGATGTCGGCTCCCGCAGGAGCTCAGTTCTTCTAGCTATTCTCTCCACTGCCGCAGCAGTGACGTTCCCTCGGCTCCCGCAGTAGCTCAGTTCTTCTGGCTATTTTCTCCACTGCCGCAGCAGTGTTGTCGCCTCGGCTCCCGCAGGAGCTCAGTTCTTTAAGCCAATTACTCCACTGCCGCAGCAGTGATGTCACCTCGGCTCCCGCAGGAGCTCAGTTCTGGCTAATTCCTCCACTGCCGCAGCAGTGATTTCGCCTCGGCTCCCGCAGGAGCTCAGTTCTTCAAGCCAATTTCTCCACTGCCGCAGCAGTGATGTCGCCTTGGCTCCCGCAGGAGCTCAGTTCTGGCTAATTCCTCCACTGCCGCAGCAGTGATGTCACCTCAGCTCCCGCAGGAGCTCAGTTCTTCAGGGCAATTCCTCCATGGCCGCAGCAGTGTCGTCACCTCGGCTCCCGCAGGAGCTCAGTTCTTCATGCCAATTTCTCCACTGCCGCAGCAGTGATGTCGCCTCGGCTCCCGCAGGAGCTCAGCGTTGTCCAATGTCTCCATCCATATGACGATAACTCTACCGGTCCTTTACTAACCCTCCTAGCAGCACATTCAGTCTAAGCAAGGCAATTTTGGGGGGTCATCAGTAATGTTCTGGCTGCTGTCCTGCATTGGTTTGCAAATTTTGGGGGGAGTAATCTGGGTTCGGGCCAAAATATCGAGCTCGGAGCCCTCTCCTCGGACAGCACGCCAAATACGCATACTACTACGCATATATTTTTCTATCTGATTATTTGTAACTGTGAACTTGTGAAATTGCTATTTAGTGTTCAAATGTATGATTTTTGCAAAATTCCTTTAGGCTAAGGAGCATCGGCTCTGCCATCTGTGGAGAGATCTTGAGGATTCAGTCCGAAGTTATTGCCAATCTTTTCTATGTTGGATGATTAGCACATGGCTGGGTTGTAGGCCGTGGGCGGCAGGCCTGCGGCAAAGAGGGTTCAGTTTAGTCGTCCAAAACGCAAGGAAAGAGAGGGAGTGGCATTGTTCTCTAGCTTTTATCCTCTGGTCAAAGTCCAACCACTTAAGGTTGCTGTAGCCAATGAAGGTGTTTTATTTCCGGGTGACCACACACCCCATTGTCGGGCTTTTATGACCAAGGAAGATTAACAAGCTGAGTTCTTGAATAAGAACTATTAAAGATTCTTGTAATACTGATGTGTTGCACAGGTATGGACATACCGCATACACAAGCATTTAAATCTTCCCGCTATGAACGTATAGACACTAAACATGGCATAATTGAAGTTACATTAAATGTCATAAAACTTAAAAATCATAAAACATGTAAATACAATGACTGCAATACAACACAGTAATAATAGATACCATTTCCTGGGAATATGCATGTTCATTTATAGAATTAATGCAGTAACGTCTTTGTTCTGTGTGGAAAATGCAGGGAAGATGCAGATTTCCTGTGTCTCTTCTCTGCTCTCAATGTGGCAAGCACATTCCTCGGTGTTCCTCAGTCAGATCCCAGAGTGAGCTTAAAACTATTGATGAACTAACAAATAATTGTGTCTGATTTGTCTCAGTCATTACACCATGAGGAAAACAGCTTATAAATCATACAAAATTATATTTTTTATAAAATGTAAAAATGCTGAACGTTTTCTGTGATGGGTGGGTTTAGGGGTAGGGGATATAAAATACAGTTTATACAGTATAAAAATCATCATGTCTATGGAAAGTCCCCATAAAACATTGAAAAACCAATGGTCGTGCATGAGAGAGAGAGAGAGAGAGAGAGGGAGAGAGACAGACAGACAGAGAGATACAGATACAGAGGGATTTGAAATTTGTGAAGAGAGCAGGACCGATTAAAAGGGAAAAGAAACAGTCAATGACTGTATAACATCAGATTGATCAGAAATACATCAGAAGAAGGGAGACAGACAGATGGCATCATTTTACATTATAGTATGCCATGTGAAACTGTAAACAGAGGCATTACCATGGTAAAGACTGCCACAGTACTATAACTCACCCTTATAAAGGTCAACTACAGTATAGATTCAGTCATATGGTACAGTGAGAACATTTACTGTATTGGCAGCAAACTCTGTTCTAAAAACTTCATGACTGTGGTGATGTTGTTATGGATGTAACTATGTGTACTAGTTTGATGATGTTATGTGATGTCACTAGAGGGCGACTGGGAAAGTAACAGTGAGTTGTATGTATGGCGTTGCCTGAAAAAAGTAAAAACGAAACACGTTAATACAGTTCGAATCCAGAGTCTTTATTTAAGAAACACGACATGGTGTCAGAAGTGCTGTAATTAGACACGTTACCTGCTGCAGTTGACTCGTGAAGCCCGTGTATACTGGGAAGAACGCTCGAGCTGAAATGGATGGCGGAGATGCGGTCGCTGCATCGAGAGCAGCGGGACCGAGCGCTACATTCAGCATAAGGCCGCCTGAGCCGTTCGACTTTTCTAAACCACAAGACTGGGCGAAATGGATCCGGCGGTTTGAACGGTTCCTATTGGCGAGCAACTTGCACGAAAACTCGGAAGAGAACCAGGTGAATACTTTCATTTACTGCATGGGAGATGACGCAGATGATATTCTCCGTGGGTTACCGCTGGCGGACGCCGACAGAACAAAGTATGACGCTGTAAAAGCTGGTTTTGAAAGACATTTCGTTGGGAAGAGAAATGTAATATACGAACGTGCATGTTTCAATATGCGTAAACAGGAGGAAAATGAGACTGTTGATTCATTTGTGACAGCTTTGTATGCTCTGGCTGAACATTGCAATTATTCTGCATTGCACGATGAGTTGATTAGAGACAGACTCGTCGTGGGATTGGCGGACAGAAGGCTTTCTGAGCGTATGCAGTTGGATCATGAACTGACCTTGGAAAGAGCAATTGCAATGGCAAGACAAAGCGAGGAGGTGAAACGACAGCAAGCTGCGCTGAGAAGTGCAACAGACGCTGTGAGTATGGATGCTGGTGCTGTTGACAGAGTGTACAAAGGAAAGCATAATATGGGGAGAGCTCAAAAAGGAAATTGTGCTAAACAAAAACCACAGGTACTACACTTTAGTAAGAGGAATAGCAACCAGTGCCACAAGTGTGGTAGCTCCCCAGCACATGCAAAGCGTGACTGTCCAGCAAATGATGTAAAATGTCACTCCTGTGGGAAAAAAGGCCATTATAAGCGGATGTGTGCATCATCTAAAACTGTGCGTGAAGTGTGTGAGGGCGATCCTATATTTCTTGGCAGCATCACAGAAACTGGTGAACCATGGATGGTGGACTTAGACATTGGACATAAACGCGTACCATTTAAGATTGATACCGGCGCGGATGTCACTGTCATGCCAGTAGAAGTGTTTAAGGAGATTTTCAAGAAAGACTTACCAGCCCTCAAGAACGCGACAAGGCCATTGCTTGGTCCGGGACAACTTCCTTTGGATGTCGTCGGAGTAGCAAATCTGATGTGTACGTCATCAGAAATCTACACACTGCACTTCTGGGAAGACCGGCTATCGCAAAACTCGAGCTTGTGGCACAATTAGACAACATCGATATGACAACACTAAAGTCAAGTTATCCAAAACTGTGCAGCGGTCTGGGTGAAGTTCGACAGCCATACGTTATCAGGCTTAAACCAGGAGCTATTCCATTCCCGAGACGAATCCCATTACCTTTAATGGGAAAAGTAAAAGAAGAGCTGGGTCGCATGGAGTCGTTGGGAGTAATCAGCAGAGTGGAGGAGCCAACAGACTGGTGTGCTGGCATGGTTGTAGTCCCAAAGAAGTCTGGCGCTGTTAGAATATGTGTAGACCTCTCTAAGTTGAACGAGTCAGTTCGTAGGGAAAAATACAACCTGCCATCTGTGGAACAGACGTTAGGAATGCTGGCTGGAGCGCAGATCTTCAGTAAGTTAGATGCCAATATGGGATTCTGGCAGATACCGTTGTCAGAGGATTCTGCACGTTACACAACGTTCATAACTCCATTTGGCCGATATTTCTTCAAACGGCTACCTTTCGGGATAACCTCCGCTCCAGAACACTTTCAGAATAGGATGGCTACAGAGGTCACTGAAGGGCTGGAAGGCACAGTGTGTCACATTGATGATGTTCTGGTTTGGGGGAGAACAAAGGAGGAGCATGACATTCGTCTGCATACAGTGTTGCAGAAAATGCAAAAGGCAGGCATGACACTCAATGTTGAGAAGTGTGAGTTGTCAAAGCAGAAAGTTCACTTCTTAGGGCACATTATCTCTGTTGATTGCATAAGTCCTGATCCAATGAAAACGGCAGCCATCAGGGATATGAAAGAGCCTTCAAATGTGAGTGAATTGCGGAGCTTCTTGGGGATGGTGAATCAGCTTGGGAAGTTTATCCCCCAGTTGGCAGAAATAGACAAAGCTCTCCGTGATCTGTTGTCGAAAAAGAGCTGTTGGATTTGGGGAGTTGAACAAGTCAAGGCGTTTCAAACTCTGAAAGATGCTCTGTCGTCCCCACCTGTTCTAGCTATCTATGACTCAAACAGAGACTGTAAAGTCAGCTGATGCTTCGTCTTATGGACTGGGTTCTGTTCTTATGCAGAAATGGTCAGAAGGGTGGAAGCCAATAGCTTATGCATCAAGATCTCTTACTCAGACAGAGCAGAGATACGCTCAAGTGGAGAAAGAAGCCTTGGGTCTCACATGGGCGTGCGAAAGATTCAAGGATTTTCTCATCGTTAAGCATTTTGAATTGGAAACTGACCATAAGCTGCTACTGAGTCTCTTGGGCTCACAAGCTTTGGATGCACTTCCACCTCGTATTCAAAGGTTTAGAATGCGACTGATGCGTTACTCTTACTCCATTGTTCATGTACCGGGAAAGAGTTTGTGGGTGGCTGACACTCTCTCGCGCGCTCCGGTGAAGCGGAGCGAGCTACAAGAGGAAGAGAGAGAGTTTTGGGAAGACACTAACATATATGTAGACTCTATTATGGAAAATATACCGGCGAGCACAACGTACCTGGAACAGCTGAGAAAAGAGCTGAAGTGTGACAATGTATGTTCTACTGTGATGAAACTGTGTGTTGAAGGATGGTCAGAATACAGCAAGCGTGATCCAGTGCTGAAACGATACTGGGCAGAACGTGCTCTCCTAACTGTGCAGGACTACCTGTTGTTGAGAGGCACGAGGTTGGTCATTCCAGCAGCCATGAGAAACAGCGTCCTTACCACATTGCATGAGGGGCATTTAGGACTTGTGAAATGCAGGGAGCGAGCAAGACAATCAGTGTGGTGGCCAGGGTTAAGTCATCAGCTGAAAGAAGTGGTGCTCAACTGCAGAACATGCCTCAAGGAGAGACAAAACCCTAAAGAACCACTCATGCCTACTCAACTACCTGACAGGCCCTGGCAAAGGCTAGGAGCGGATTTGTTCATGCTGGGAACTAGAACGTATCTGCTAGTTGTAGATTACTATTCTAGATATGTGGAGATTGCTCAGTTATTACCTACTAGGTCCACTGATGTCATTGTTCACATGAAGTCCATATTCGCACGGCATGGAGTTCCAGAAACTTTGGTAACAGATAATGGGCCCCAATTCTCTGGGCGTTTGTTTGAATCCTTTGCTGGTTCATATGGATTTCAGCATGTTACCAGCAGCCCGAAATTTCCCCAGAGCAATGGTGAAGCGGAACGTGCGGTCAAAACCATGAAGGCAATTCTCAAGAAAGCCAAAGACCCTTATCTTGCTCTTTTAGCATATCGAGCTACACCTTTGCAGAATGGGTACAGTCCAGCTCAGCTTCTTATGGGCAGAAGGCTGCGAACAACCGTGCCCATGCTCTCGTCATTGCTAGATCCAGCACTTCCCGATTGTGTTGCAGTTTTCTCAAAGGAAAAGGAAAGAAAGCGTGCAGATGCAGAGCGCTTTAATGAACGACACAGAGCTAGAAAACTTAGCACATTACGGCCAGGAGAGCAAGTCTGGGTGTCAGATGCTAAAGAATCAGGAACAGTTGTAACTAGCCATTTTGCCCCACGGTCCTACATTGTGAATATGCCACATGGATCTGTGAGACGTAACCGTCACCATTTGATACCAATGCAAACAGTGTCAAAGGATGACAACAGTGAAACACCAGATCAGTCCTTGGACACATCCATTGAGCCACGCCATGCCTCTCAGGAATCAGAGAAGCAAGACTTTCCTGAGATGGTGTCTACTCCAAGATCAAAGTATGGGAGAAGAATTGTGAAACCAGTAAGGCTGAACCTGTAAATAGATTGTTTTACAGTTGCATAAGAGTTTAGACAGCCCAACCACTGAATGTACATAATTAAAGTGAAAAAGAAAAAATATAATGGAAAGGACAATTGTTCTAATTGCTTGTTTTGTTTAAAGAATTAGATAGGAGCAGACCTTCCAGCAAAAGAGGCAGAATAATCCTCTAAGGTCTGTTGAGACAAAGGTAGTCTACCCTTTGTTCTCTAGAAAGGGGAGATGTGGTGATGTTGTTATGGATGTTACTATGTGTACTAGTTTGATGATGTTATATGATGTCACTAGAGGGCGACTGGGAAAGTAACAGTGAGTTGTATGACGTTGCCTGAAAAAAGTAAAAACGAAACACGTTAATACAGTTCGGATCCAGAGTCTTTATTTAAGAGACACGACAATGACCATGTCATACTTCATCACACCTTTTGATAACACACTGAATAGATTCTATTACAAACGTTATGGATTTTATGTCAATTACGTAATTTAATGCAAGTGTAATATGGCATCTCTAGCCTGTTTAACTGTAATTATTTCAGCAACAAGGGTGATTTGAAACATGTATCTTGCATTGTTTGCTGTTGAATGAGCTGATTGTTAAAAGTACTAAGTGAAGTTCTTAAACGTAATTTAGGGAGGGGTGAGCCCATCTAATCTACCAATCAACAGCCAGAGTATATAAGCAGCTGCTTACCTCTCTTCAGTCTCAGCTGTTCCAGCATCCCTCCACCTCCACAAACTCCACCTTCATCTCAGGTACCTTGCCCTAAATTAGCTAACATAATACCCTAAAGATTATATCGGCAAACAAACTCGTTAAATTGAAAGAAGTACATACTGTTGTGTTACGGTGATTAAACCAAAAGTTCTCATTACATATCACAATGATCTTGTATTTTGAAACCGTGATTATGTAGAATGAAAATATGTACAACTAGAATGAAAGTATGAGATCAGGTTTTGAAAGAATGACTAGCTGTGTTACAAGTGTGATCAGTTTGGATTTTTGTACTGAGAGTTTTGAAAATGTACACCTTACTTGTGAAAATAGTACCAAAGCGAAAAAGAAAAAAAAAAACTGTAATACCCTAATGAGAGTCAGTTGACATGTGGTTAGTAGAATGTCTAAAGTGGACAATCAAAATAAAGTAAAACTAAGGTTTGTTTGTTTTGTTTTTTTCTTCTTCTTGTTTTTAAAGTTCACATTGTATCTGAATTAAGACAAATTCTAAATTCACCTCTATATATGTAAGCAAACCATTTGATTAAAATCAGCATCAATACATCAAATAATGCCATTTTATTTTTTTCATACAAATGTACAATTTAAGAAAAATATTATTTTTATATTTTGAAAATTAGGGGGTTTATTTGTATTGAAAATTATTTTTTTTTTTTTTTTTTTTTTGCATTCTCAACTCAAATCATTGTTTCATGTCCTTTATAGTGTGAGTTTATTTACAGTCAGCCAGTCATTATTACAAAAAAAAACCCCTTTATATTTTTATTTTATTATTTTTTTATTTTTTATTTAGAGATGATGTCATAGGAGGGATTTTAAAAACTATATATACTAACATTTTTGCTTCATTTTGCAGGGTTCAAGCTGTAATTAAGAGTCAGATACCATCCAAACCCCCGGGAACATGTGCACTCTGGATCATGTTGAGAAAAACTGCTAAGCTGGTCTGCTTTCCATTGGCCAAAAACTCACAAATATCCCTTCCATATCCTGTTCCTGTCATTCAGGGCACAAACCACATCTGTACAATGGGATTGGTTACGCTATAGTGTCACTGACAGCGTACGGGACAGCTGCTAGCGAACCAGCAAATGAGATGACAAGTGTTATGAAGGCTGACAGATCAGAGTCCACACATGGAGGACAGAAGACTGAGCTGCACAAATGACAGAAATCACAGAGAGGATATATGTCAGCACATTTAAATGTATGTGTGCACCAACATAAAAATTATTCCCATGTTTTTTGGATGTTTACCAATGCAATGTCTGTACCATAGTATTGCCCTGGGGTACTATGCAAATGTTAATATGGTAATCTTATGGTAGTGTATAAATCAGTGCTTTGCAACCCAAATTTCTCATTGGATGTACTTTGGGCCTGAGGTGGAAAAATATGATTTGCTTTAACAGTTAAAGTTTTATCAAGTAATAATAATGGATATTTGGCATGAAAGGTTGTTTCAGCAGTATCCTGCTGTATGAAATGTTGTAATTCATCTAGAACTATTTTAAACATTTCTTTTTATCCCCCAATTCTATAAATATTATATGTGGCATTTTTATGAGCTCCTATTAATTTAGAGAATATATGGAATGGTATTTTTAAAAGATCATGTGTTACACTGCAGGACTATTAAAATTAATAGCAAAGACAAGAAGGTAATGGTGAAAAATGAAATGGTTTTAAGTTACAGTAAAGGACCGAAGAGATACACTTTTTATTAACCATTTATGTAAATGCATGTAAATATATTTAAATACTGATGTAGAAATAAAAAGTTCATGTTATATTTCAACTAACTAAACAAATAAATATTATAATCCTGATTTTTCTTAGACCCAGATGACACAGTTTCCTCACACTGACCCACAAACATGTGCCAGTTAGCAGGTGTAAACAGTGAAAAATGCAACAATCACAGAGAAATCGTCACGCTTGTTCAGTCAGTCCTTAAGGAACCGTATTGCTTCCAAGATGTTCTTACATTATTATATTGCAAAGAAAGTTACATCTTTAAAAATCTTTTTTATTTTACAGGGTCAAGTGGGTTCTTCTGATTGCTTCCGAATGTAGTATTGAATGTTTTTGTAAAGTGTGTGTTTTGATGAAACGTTAAAAATCCAGGGACTAAAAAGCAATTACATCCAGACTGAATAAGACATCAAATGAAACTCTCATATGAAAAGACAACTCTGCCCGCAAGACTCATTTATGATTTCAAAATATTCTTTAGCATTGAAACTTAACTCACTTCCCTCACTCAAAATTGTCAAATACGCCAGATAGTACAAAACACACACCATGTTCCAGAGTTATTAGAGTAATAACTTGAGGGAAAAGGGCCACATATATCCCACACAGCCGCTTGAAATGAATGAATGTGTCTTGTGTGTCTGTTATCTTTACAGATGGGGTTGTGATGTTTCAGTTGATTGAGTTCTGCCGCCGGCTGTGTAGTCAGCCTGTCCGTTTGCATGATTGACAGCGTCACCAGCTCCTGACAGCCCAGTCGGGGCCTGCACTGCGTTTCCTCCTTCGCCACGCTTCTCGCACAACCTTTTACGAAACTTGTAAACAACTTGCTGCTGCGGGACACAGTTTTGTCAGGTTGTTTTAAATCACGTCTCTGCCCTGAAGTTAAAGAACACTGCAGTGAGAGTGTGAATCTGTTAGTTTGGCGATGTTCACAAGTTCATCAGCATCTGACCAAACGCTGTTAGCATGTTATAGAGTAATTAGTCATTTTTGAGTCATTCTATGATGTCGATGCCTTTTCCAGTTTGAGAAGGTGAATTCTGTCAGGCAAATAAATTGCATTGAGCCAAGCTAAATGAATATTTAAATATAGTTTTAGAAAAAGAACTGTGTTGAGTAATTTGACCTTATAAGTCAGTATAAGTCTGCATATATAATTATATTAAACTATATTAAAATATTAATTTAATTTTGAGATGGCACAATGCAATCAGAATATAAATACATCAGATACACTGGGCACTGAAGCATGAACTAATATTTAACTAATGTGAATGTAAAATTACCATTCGCTGTTCTGGTTTTATAGGCTGCTGTTGTGCAGACTGTATATAAATTGATCAATTACATTGTTTCAGTAAAAATATGTAACCATCCTACATTTACCTGAGATACAAATTGTATATTAAGTGATATTATGGTGATTGTTATCAGAAAATGGACATTGGAAATGGATGCCCTTCACCACACTTTATATACTTTTTAGAATTTTAATGCTAATATTTCTACAAATCTCTTTAACTTGAGGAGTTTGCCTCTTGAAAGGATGTTGAAGAAAGTCATGTTTCATTTATTTTTTCATGTAATAGATCATTACTCTTAAAAAAAATAATAATAACATGGTTGACTCATAACCCAGAGACACAACATCAAGACTGTTTACTAATTCATTCCTTCAAGTCAACTAAAATAAAAAATAAAAAAATTCCATATAGTTTGTTAATTTCGAATTTGCATGAGCAAATATGCTAAATATAAAGCAAACATGAGTTATTTATGATTTTTTATTTATGTGTTTGATTTGTCCATATTAAACAACAGCTATTCTTTTCTTCTAGTAATTTTCTGGTATGATTCTACAAATTCTTCAGATAAAGAAATAAATCCATTTTTTTAAAATCACTTCTTGTTTTTGTCATGGAATGAAGGGAGGATGCAGATGCAAGTGTATCTCTTTAATAGAGCTTCACACAGAAGGTAGTCAGTTTCAACACACAAAAAACATATAACAGTCAGCAGGAGAGCGGTAACACAGGGACATCGATGGGCGGTGAAGATCCGTGATGGAAGGTGATCGGAGAGCAGTGTCCTTGAGTCCGTGATGTAATCCGTGAGTGAAGTCCAGAGAGAAATCCAATGAGAACACGAAAACCAGAAAACAGCAACTAGAAGTCCAATCCAGGGAAACACACAAACAAGCACCACAGGGCACTAACAAGCAGACTCCACACAACGATCTGACAAACATGAGACGAAAGACAAGGCGTTAAATAGGCAGATGGTAAGTGTCCACAGCTGCCGCTGATCAACAATCAGCGGCGACACCCACACAAAACAATCAGGTGACACACCCACACCATCACACAGACACCAGAATGAGACAGCGGATTCATGAACCGTGACAGTTTTCCAGTAAAATAATGTGTAGCCTAACCACTGTTAAGATACATTTACCTGATTGTATACTGAGATATTTTTACATTAAAAATTGTTTTCAGAAAATGCATCTTGGCTGGTTTTTACTTGATATGCGCAAGTAGGTATGCGTTATTCCTATGCCTTACTTCAATGTACTTACCATAGTACCATGTCCAAAAACATTTTTGACTTTTTCTTTTCTTTCTTTTTTAGTGATGACATGATTTATATTCCAGCTGTTTGTTTGTTTATTTTAAGGTTAAATCCAAAGTTCATTAGTGGGGAAAAGTTTCAACTCTGTACCTCTAACATGTGCAGACAGGCATGTATAACATTGCAAAACCAGTGGATGTCACAGAATATACAAGTTTTGACAGTTATTGTGTATTTTTGTGAAAAACCTTGTATGAAAGACAGCAGTTTTCGGATTTGTCCCTGAAGTGGTTTTCATCTTAGATGGGCAACACTTTGCCTGAAGGTTGAGAAAGAATAAACAGCCTCTCGCAGCCCATGTTTAACATGCTACCCAGAATTCCTCTGCTACCGCTCTGAGCCCGTATCCTCCATTCTGCTGGATCGAGACAGCTCGGACTGTGATCCCGGTAAACGCTGGAATGATTCAGGGTGAATGGCAGCTGTCACCCGTGTCTGATGGGAGTTTGCCAGAGGCTGACTCTCCATGGAAGGGTTGTCAGTGTTCTGTGAAGTGTAGCACATCTTCATGAAGTCTGGAGAAACTGGATGACCATGCATGTCACAAACTGATCCGACTCTGCAGCTCTGCTACTGGCCAACACGAACCTCGCGAGCTCAGGCAGGGAAAAAAAGGGAAAAAACTGCAAAAAATGCCTGTAGAACTTTCCAAACTTTTTGAATAATTGTTTGCATTTAATAGACAGTGTTTCAGAGGCATTGCATTATACTTTAAGAATGCAGCTGCCTCTTACAGCAGACAAATTGGGGTTTGGCTGGCTATAAACAGATTCTGTTGTTTCACTGAAGATAATAACTAGCATCAATGTGCTTTCATTTAGGAGGCCTTTTACTCTGTCCCTGCATATCAGGAAAGCAATCATTTCAAAACATCCTAAAGTTTTAATTTTTAATTCCCTGGCATATGAATAAAACAGGCTGCCTGACTAGTTGTGATTATTTTTGGCATTTCTGCATACATTTGCAGTTTTTCAGCTCACTCTAAATGAATTACACACAGTTTGACTGCAGAAACCCTGTGCGAATCATGCTGAGAGAGTTAAGAACTGCGCAATGACAAAAGACCGTTTTATTGAAATTAGATTTGCATTTCTTGTAGTGTTTTAGGTAGTTTAGGTTTTAAGTTTTGGCTCTGTATAAATGTTGCATGAGTGCCGCTTTGCCATTGTCATGACACTCTTGTTTCCTGTCAGCATGCACACATGATTCACAGAGGCCCTAGTGTTCACTGCTACATATACACTCACTGTAAAAATATGATCAATAAGTCATGATAACCAGTGTTGTCTGAAACTGAAATTAATAAGCCTCAGGCTGAAGGAAATGCAAATTCACACCAGTACAAAAGAGGGCACAGCTCAAACAATCCTTTCAACTGTGATGCCAATCTGTGATGTCATCCAAAATCATAGTTAGCCAACTATGGTCGCAAGTTCCGTTGTTCTCAGCATTGTTCAACAAATCTGTGTTTCCTGAAACCATAGTTCCAACAATCATTGGCAAACAGCATAGCAAAGTTGTGTGGATGGAACGACAGCTTTCTACCTGTGGTTAGAAGCATAGTTTCTTGTTTGCATGACATGTGGTCTTAGTAAATTCTTATCTTGAGTAAAATAACCAAACTGACATTCAGTACATTCTATATCTTTTATTTTGAATATATACAAATGTCATTTGCATCTTTTAGATTGTCAAGAGATTTAAAGTACAATTTTTTAAGAGTGTGCATGTGCATACATGATCTAGTACATAAGAACAAGCTTATGATTCAATCTGGAAATAACGCAAAATAACAGAGAAAAACAAGAATTCTCCTCAAATGCCATGTCCGTATTTTATAGCAAAAAATTTAGCATTCATTCGATCTCAAACGGTTCATTAAAGAAGTTAGTACTCCACCACCTGTGTGACATCAGTAACCAACTAATTTTTGCTTCACTAGCCAGTTAGCTGTATTATAGTGCATACTTCTCCAACAAACACCAATAAACTTCCTTTGAGTAGTTTAAAACAGTACCAACAAACTTATATGTTCATAGACAAAGTTGTTCATGCTATAAATTAAACGATAACGTTACCTTTACAAAAATGCAACTACTCAGTCATGTATTCTCTACAGTAAAGCTTTAATCAGGATAAAACTGTATTTTGAAAGCTAACAAACAGCAATAACAGCATATATAAACACTTTGACACAAATACTAAATGAAATACCATTCATAAACGTTCTTTAAAAGCTGCGATTGCTGTTTATCTGGGTCTGATTTGGGCTCAATTTGATACAGCAATATAATCAAATTGAGCATACAATATAACCAAAGTGCTCGTAACCGGTAACAAATGGTAAGGGGCGTGGCGTTTACGGACGCTTCAGCGAATCATGATGGCTCTGGATACACTGGGCCAGCTAACCAATCTGAGCACATTGCATATTTCGGAGGGAGTGGCTTCATAGAAGCAGGAAGTCAAATGATATGACAGTTGAAACAGAGGTGTAGAATAAAGGCAAAATATATGAAAAATACGGTGTTTTCAAAAAAACGAAGCATTAAGACATGTTAAACTGTGCCCCAAAAACACAATCAAGCCTAGAAAAAAAAAAAAAAACAAAAAAAAAAAACATTGAACCACCCCTTTAAACACAAATGTGACGTTTATCTAAAATAATTTTTGCATATTAGTAGGCCTATGGTTGAATTGTATCATCAAATTTCAGCAGCAAAGATACTGCTTAATAAGGTGAGATTAAATACATAAAGTATATTTGTATTCTTTAACATATTAATAATTTCAGGTTTGCATAATGTTTTTATTCATTTTGAGGAATACTGAATCAGTTTTTTGTGCAAATACATACTCACATTTAAGGGCTGTTTTCACAACATTTTCAACTAAAAGCTGAAAACTTTTTATTAATCTGTGAAAACTGTGACGGCATGCACGTGCATAGTACGTGTTTAGTCTCGCCACCTTCAACACGGAAATAAGGCATTTCTATGCATGTGCGAAACTTCCAATGTATTAGCCGCTATAGAGAAATAACAAGAAGAATATAAAAGTGCAGTAAACTATAAAAATGAGGTTGATAGGCATGAGCGTTTGGCGTGAGAATGCGCAGGCACGTAATCTTTCTTTACAAAGTGACAATGCCAACTGCTTGTCTGGCATGCATAATAAAGCGTTTTTAGTCATTTTCGTGGATCCGTGTGAACGGGGATAGTTTTTATAACGTTGTCATCTGTACAAAGAAAAAACAGTTTTTATTACATCGTTGTTGTGTTAATGTACCCTCAGTCTAGAACTACATATTCATCATGTTCACACAGTGCACACAATGGGCAAATTCTAAATGGCATTTTTGCACTCTTGAAGGGCACTTCGAGAAGGGGACGCCATTTGTAGGGGTGTTCCAAACTATAGTGAACATGCGATGGTCACTTCGAGGAAGTAATTTTATGGTCATGTGACCCAGCGAATACTCGTGATTCATTCATTTTAAAGCTAGATGGCGGGAGAGTTTGAGTTAACAAACATAGCAATTCAAGCTGTTTGTTTTTTTGATGATATAGGCTATTTCACACATTTTTGTCATGTTAAGTTTCATAGGTTAGAAATGTGTTGAGTAATGCATTGTCCAAAGATGAGACGGCAAGTCTTAAAGTTGAGAACAAAGAAATACACACACATATAAAATATTTTAAAATATATAGGCTATAAATGTATATTTATTTGCAAAAGCTATGTTAACAGCAATAATAAGTGTTAATTAGGTTTCTGGACTGCATTTTACTGGTTCTAACTTAATTGGGATCATCATGGGGCATCGGTAAGAATGCACAAAAGTCCAAAGTCCAGTCACTGTTGTTTAATGGAAGTTTCAAACCATTTGACATCATAAATGCAGAGCGTTAACAGGTGTATAAGATACATTAGGTGTGTGTGTGTGTGTGGTTTTAAAAATAAAAACAGAAAATGTAAATAATCAGTTTACAGTAATAATGATAAACATTTAAATCAACTGAATAAACATGTGAGAACATGTGACTATACAAATATAAACACAATCAACTATTAATATGCATGTGACCATCATCTTGTCAGGGTTCTGTCACTTCGGTCTAGTTTATTTCTTGGTTTTGTGACAGAGCTCTGACACTCCCATTCTTGTCGTGTTTTTGTGTGAGCGTACAGTCTCAAGTGTTCTCGGGGCTGTGCACTCTCTTGTCTGCGTGCCTTGTTTCATGTTGGGAGCGTGGCGTTCGGATCCCGGCACTCGTGTCTAGTTTGGTCATTATTGTGAGCGCATGGTTTGTGTGTACTTTCACTTGCCGTGCGCTCTTGTCTCATTTTTTGTGTAGCACGCGGTTATTTCCACCTGCCGCGTGCTTTCATGTTGTGTTGTTGTCTTGTGTAGCACGCAGTCTGTGTTTCACTGGCTGCGTGCTCTCATGTTGTCTTGTTTTGTGTGAACACGTGGCTTATGAGTTTTCATAGTCACGTGTTTATGTCTCGTCTTGTGTAAGCACATGGCTTGTGATTTTGTCTTCAGTGGCCATGTGCTTGTGTCTTTGTTTTGTTTGTTGTGAGCACATGGCTTGTCATGCGTTTCTTTGTGCCATGTGCTCTCATGTCTATTGTCTTGACCCCACCCACCTTGTTACCTGATTATTGGTTGATTTGCCCCACCTGTCCTCCCTCATTACCTGCCTCATTTGCTCTCCTATTTATTCTCCTTGTGTTTGCAGTCCTGTGCTGGTTCGTCGTCGTATCTTCCCATGTGTTTCCTTTTGTCAAGTCAAGTCAAGTCAAGTCAAGTCAAGTCAAGTCAAGTCAAGTCAAGTCAAGTCAAGTCAAGTCAAGTCAAGTCTGTTTTCCCCCACGGGGTTGTTTTTGTTGTGTTTTTGTTTTATTTTTTATTATAAATAAAAGCCCTCTTCCCTGCAATTGAGTCCTCGCTCCTTCCACCACCCACCCAACCTGACAGAACGAACCAGCCACAAGAGGACTCAGCAGAGAATGGGCATCTTCCTTTTTCCATCTCCCACCACAAGACTTTCCACCCGGCAGTTGTTGATCCAGCATGTCAACTCTCGGTACTTTCGTCAGCAGGGGGCTGACGTGAGGGACTTTGCCCGTGATCTACTCATTGAAGTTGACCATTTGGATTATAGTGAGGCTGAGATCAAGTACGTTTTCAACATCTGCCTCGATCAGCCCCTCAGCCAGTGGGAGATGGAGAAGCTGGGGAATATTGGTTTCTGGGACTTTGTGTACCACATCTTTGAGCGTGGGGAGCCTGAACCCCCACCTCAAGCAGAGTCCCACTCCACTGACTGTTTTCCACTTCCACCTGCAGTCAGTGGAGGCCCCAGCCCTCCGATGACCCGTTCGCGGAGACTGAGGAGGAAGAACGGCCCCGCCTCACTTTTATTTGCAGCCTTCGAGACAGCCGAAGTTGTTGCAGTGCCAGTAGAGGCGGCCGAAGACGTTGCAGCACCCCAAGAGGCTGCTAAAGATGCTGCAATGCACACAGAGGCGGAAAGCTTAGTGCCACCGCCTCACCCTAGCAAACGGAGGAAGAGGAAGAAGCCTTCCTCCATCCCTCGAGGCCAGGAGGCCGCTCCAGAGCCCGCTCCAGCCCGTGAGTCCGCTCCAGAGCCCGCTCCAGCCCGTGAGTCCGCTCCAGAGCCCGCTCCAGCCCGTGAGTCCGCTCCAGAGCCCGCTCCAGCCCGTGAGTCCGCTCCAGAGCCTGCTCCAGCCCGTGAGTCCGCTCCAGCCCCGCATGCTCTCCCTGTTAGTCCTGTCATGGTCAAGAGGGCTGTCTTCGCCTTTTATGTTTTGGCTGTTCTGCGTGCCTGGAGAACGCACTCAATTTCTTTTGACCACGGACCAGTCTGTCAGTCCGAGCCCACTACCATCCCTGATATGGCCACAGAGGCCGCCACCGAGCAGCCCGCTGCCATCCCGGAGCAGCCCCAGCCTGAGCCCGCTGCCGTCCCGGAGCGGCCCCAGCCTGAGCCCGCTGCCGTCCCGGAGCGGCCCCAGCCTGAGCCCGCTGCCGTCCCGGAGCGGCCCCAGCCTGAGCCCGCTGCCGTCCCGGAGCGGCCCCAGCCTGAGCCCGCTGCCGTCCCGGAGCGGCCCCAGCCTGAGCCCGCTGCCGTCCCGGAGCAGCCCGCTGCCGTCCCGGAGCAGCCCGCTGCCGTCCCGGAGCAGCCTGCTCTCCCTGGTGCGGCCACGGAGGCCGTCACCAAGCTGTCTGCCCTGCCGGAGCCTGCCTGGATGGTCCCTCCAGTACCGCTCTGGTCCTCAGCCAGGACCCCAGACCAGCTGAAGCTACCCTGGTCTGTCCCGCCGGTCCCGCCCTGGTCTGTCCCTCCAGCTCCTCCCTGGACCTCAGCTGGGAGGTGGTGTCCCTTTAGAGGGGGGGTAGTGTCAGGGTTCTGTCACTTCGGTCTAGTTTATTTCTTGGTTTTGTGACAGAGCTCTGACACTCCCATTCTTGTCGTGTTTTTGTGTGAGCGTACAGTCTCGAGTGTTCTCGGGGCTGTGCGCTCTCTTGTCTGCGTGCCTTGTTTCATGTTGGGAGCGTGGCGTTCGGATCCCGGCACTCGTGTCTAGTTTGGTTTCGGTTTCGTGTCGGGATTCGGACACGCGCTCCCAGTCCTGTCTTTATTGTGAGCGCACGGTTTGTGTGTACTTTCACTTGCCGTGCGCTCTTGTCTCATGTTTTGTGTAGCACGCGGTTATTTCCACCTGCCGCGTGCTTTCATGTTGTGTTGTTGTCTTGTGTAGCACGCAGTCTGTGTTTCACTGGCTGCATGCTCTCATGTGGTCTTGTTTTGTGTGAACACGTGGCTTATGAGTTTTCATAGTCACGTGTTTATGTCTCGTCTTGTGTAAGCACATGGCTTGTGATTTTGTCTTTGGCCATGTGCTTGTGTCTTTGTTTTGTTTGTTGTGAGCACATGGCTTGTCATGCGTTTCTTTGTGCCATGTGCTCTCATGTCTATTGTCTTGACCCCGCCCACCTTGTTACCTGATTATTGGTTGATTTGCCCCACCTGTCCTCCCTCATTACCTGCCTCATTTGCTCTCCTATTTATTCTCCTTGTGTTTGCAGTCCTGTGTTGGTTCGTCGTCGTATCTTCCCATGTGTTTCCTTTTGTCTTGTCGAGTCGAGTAAGGTCAAGTCTGTTTTTTATTATAAATAAAAGCCCTCTTCCCTGCAATTGAGTCCTCGCTCCTTCCACCACCCACCCAACCTGACACATCTTATATAACTACTATTCAATCCAGCATAATCTTCACAATCCACATAAATATGGCTTAAATGCCACTTGTATCGTGTAAACAATAAAGTATGAATATACAAATATGATCCGTTTTCATTATTTCACTTATGCAGCGTGCATCTGAACACACTTGCAAAGATCGTAACACTGCTTCTACAGAAAGATACATTCAATATCAAAACATATAAACAGAATACAACAATATCAATATAAACAAGGTTTAAGACCTTATATATGCAAATTAAAGCAGAACATAACAAGTTGCATCAAACTCTGGGGGGCGTTATGGCTGTCAATAATTCCCAACCAACCAATAAAAATCAACTTACTAAGACTTTTCAACAGCCGCCCCAATTTACACAGTAAATTCTACTTTAGAAAAGGCTTATGAGTCTTTGTCGTCATCAGGTAGTGGTGGCAAACAGATAAGTTAACTCACTGGTCGGATTTATTTCCTACCCTGCACTTGCACTTCAGCAGTTCGGACTTTCCCATCTGACCCTGGTACTATGGCTGAGACCTTACCCACTGGCCAGAGGGCTCGAGGCAATTGGTGATCCACTATCATCACTACTGTCCCAGTCTTTAGGACTTTGCCAGCCTCAGTCATCCACTTTGTGCGAGTTTGCAGTTCAGGTAAGTATCTCTTGATGTAGTGGGCCCAAAAATGGTCGGCAAGGACCTGGCTATGTCTCCAGCGCTTTCTGCCAAGTAATTCAGACTCGGGGTATATACAATTTGTGGTAAATCAGGGTCTGGGCGCCCCATTAAAAGGCTGTTCAGAGTGATGGGGTCCACATCTGTTACGTCTGATGACACGTAGCCCAGGGGTTTGGAGTTTAACATGCCTTCAATCTCTGTAAGCACTGTACTTAGCACTTCCTCAGTTACATGTTGGGCCCCAAGCGTAACATTAAGAGCAGATTTTAGAGACCTGATCTCCCTCTCCCATAGTCCACCAAAACGAGGCGCTCCAGGGGGATTAAATTTGAACTGAATTTTCTGCTTTGCAAGCTGACTTTGCAAAGTTGGTTGCATAGTGGCAAATGCTTCTGATAGTTCCCTTTCTCCTCCCTTGAAGTTTGTTCCCCAGTCAGAATAGAGTTCATGGGGAGTTCCTCTGCATGCAATGAATCTGTGCAGGGCCATGAGGAATGAATCTGTATCAATTTTGGGGAGTAAATCAATGTAGACTCCTCTGGTTATCATACATTTAAATATGATTCCCCACCGTTTTTCATTGCGGCGGCCTACTTTGATTGTGAAAGGCCCAAAACAATCAACACCAGTTGAATAAAAAGCTGGGCAGTAGAGTTGAAGTCGGGCTGGTGGTAAATCTGCCATTTTCTGCACTTCTGGCTTTCCACACAATTTTTTGCACTCATGACACTGATGTTGGTGTCGCCGTACTGCTTCTCTGTCTCTAATAATCCAGTATTTTCGGTGCAAGTAAATACTCTTTCTGCACCAGTATGATGGAGTTTCTCATCATAATGTTGGATCAGGAGTTGACTGAGTGGGTGTTTGGGATCAAGGACAATTGGATGGGCAGTATCTTGCCCAAGCAGCTCACTACGTCACAGATGGCCACCAACTCTTATGAGTCCAGTAGACTGGTCAATTTCTGTGGCAAGTGATATTAATCTACTGTTGGAAGGCAAAGATTTACCACATGTTAATGAGTCAAGTTCAACTGGGAAACACATAGCTTGGGCTTGCTTTAGGAGTGAGATCTCAGCGGCTGCATAGTCTTGGCCAGATAAATCTCTCACCTGATTGCTTGTTTTAACTGTTCTTGTGCTTCATGTTCCACCAGTTGGTTAAAACTGCGGTATAGTGAGAATTCTTGCATTACGTCCGAGAAGTCTACTGTGGTGAGGCTGCAGAAGGTTACCTTCTTCTCTTCATCTGTGCTGTCTGGGATTGATTCCTCTGGGTCATTAGGCCAGGTACTTGGATCTTACCACAAAAAGTGTGGTCCTTGTTTCCACTGACTTGGCACTGATAGCTGTTGAAGTGTTTTACCATGGGTAATGTCATCTGCAGGATTGTTTTCAGACTTCACATAACGCCATGCTTGAGAAGTGGTCAGCTCCTGAATTTCTGCAATTCTTGTGCCTACAAACACTTTATATCTGCATGAATCTGATTTGATCCAAGCCAAGACTGTCTTTGAGTCACTCCACAGTGTCACCTGTTGAATGTTCAAGGTGAGTTCCCTTTCCAAAACTCTTACCAGCTGAGCTCTGCTAAGTGCACAGTTCTAGCCTGGGAACAGATAACTGACATTTTGGTGCCACCCTTGATCTTGCTATCACAAATGCAACCTCACTTGGCCCTGAGGACTCTCTGTTCTCAGGTATGCCACTGACCCAGAAGCATGATTTAAAGCATCACAGAATATGTGGATGTCTCTTTTGCACATTTCAGAATCCAGTTCTGTGCTAGTGTAGCATCGTGGTATGGCAATCTTGTTCAGATACTGCAATTCTTCTTCCTATTCATGCCAGGCTTGCAAGAGGTCACTTGGTAGCAATGGGTCATCCCATTCATGTTTTTTATCCCACAGTCTTTGTATCAGTACGTTGGCTCTTGTTGTAAAAGGGATAATGTAGCCTAGTGGGTCATACTGACTAGCTAAGACCTGATAGACATACTGCACCGTGGGCACTTGTGGTTCCCTCAGGCGAGCTTTGTAACCAAGTGTGCCTGCTTGGCAAATCCAATGTAAACACACTGCCAAAAGCTCATTTTTCTCAGATCTGGCTTCTACAGGGAGGTGAGCAACGACAGAAGGAATGTTGCTAGCCTATTGTCTTAATTCAAACCCACCAGAAAGAAGAAGAGTATCACGTTACATGTTGCGCCACAGAAATCTGAGAAGTGGTTTATCTTCTGGGAGCAGACGAATCTGGTGAAACATGCCTTTGATATCGCTTGTGATTGCAATAGCATGCTCTCTGAAACGAAGTAATACTCCTAGTAAAGTACAAGTGAGGGTAGGCCCAGGTGAGAGGTACTCATTGAGGTTATGGCCTTGGTACTGAAAGGAACAACTGTACACCACTCTGTGCTTTCCATTATGGTGTACCATGTGGTGCGGTATGTACCACGATTCAGAGGTTTGATCAATTGCTTTAGTAGCCAGCTTAACAACATAACCAGATTGCTCCAGTCTTTCGATTTCTTGGTTATAAGTGTTTGTGAGTTCTAGACTTTTGCTGAGACGCCTTTCCATTGCTCTGAGTTGTGGAAGAACGGCTTCTTTAGGTGCTTGGAATTGGGGCATATTTTTTTTTCACAGAAGCGGTGTGGCATAGCGGAACACTCCATTTATATTTACCCTTACTGTTTTAGTCTCAAGCAGAATGATGGCCTCCTGATCACAACGTGAGCATGTCACCATCTTCTCATTGCGGTATGGTAATATGTCAAGCTGCTAGAGTCTTTCTACATTAGGGTGACCATATGCGCCATTCTCCCAGGACGGGTCCTGTCCAGGATTTCTAAATTGCCTAAAATGGCTTGAGCCCTTGCCTCTTTAATTGTGAAAGTGGTCATATCGATGTGCCCCCAGAACGCGATTTCTACACGGAGGTCTGTGCAAGCCACTGTTCTTATTGACATTCTTCATGCAATGCATTAAAATGTTGTCGTATTTGCAATGCGTTGACCGTTCTCTGTAGATCCAGCCTTCTTGCAAGCCACGATTGGTTGATTATGTATAATGCATGCTATTGGTCAAATTATTTTTCAGTCATTACCTTCCGCAAATATGATAACAAAACCAAAACTGGGACATTTTATGCAACTTAGAAATCCTGGACAGGACGCGTCCTGGAGGAATGGCACATATGGTCACCCTATTCTACATGTTTCAACAACTCTGCTGAGGTGGAGGTCACAGATGTGAAAAGGCATTGTTGCTCTGGTATCTGGTGCTGGACTACATTAGCTGGCCCTTGCAGTGTCCAGCCTAATCTGGTCCTTATAGCAGCTGGTCCTCCTGGTGGTCCAAAGCGCACTGGCTCCATGGGGGTGATCAGGTGGTGATGATCAGAGCCTATAAGCAACAATGGCTGAACTTGCGAAAAGGCATGAAGAGGCAGTCCCTTGAGATGCTGGTATCTCCTTTGCAGAAGAGTAACTGGATGTGAATGCTTAGCCAAACCCAAATTTTCAGCAGTAAAGGCACCCGTTATTTTGAACCTTTTGCTTGGCTGAAATGCTGGGGACAGAGTGAAAGATACTCTTGTACCTTGTATGACTTGGGTGTCATATCGCACTGTTCTCAAAGATAGGGTTTCAGTCTGTCCATTAAGCTTAAGCTGCTGTGCTGCACCATGAAGCAGAATTGGTTGCCACCTGCTGGACAATATAGGTATAGCATTTGACTTTCTTGTGGTCTCTCATGAGAGTCCATCATCTCTGTTGACTTGATGTTGATGTCATGTAAGACAGTTAGATGTTTGCCCTTGCAAGTTTTGTCTACACTGGGCTGCCTGATGTTTCCTTCCGCACCTCCAACATCTCTTATTTTACTTAATCCAGTTAGTTTTGAGCTCACTGGTTAGCTGTGTAAAGTTTGTACACTGGTTAAGATAGTGGTGGTTATTGTCACAGTAATGACAGTACACAATCTTGCCAGGGTTTTGAAATTCTGAAGCTTTAGCAGCTGGAGGGTTTGTAGACTGATCTGCACCATGCAAAATGGCTGCTGTCTGAAAAGTGGGCTTACGTTGTCGCTGAGTCTCTTTCTGTTGACCAACACGTCCCCTTGTACTGAGTTTACAGTCAGTGGGTTGCACCTGCAGTTCGAATTCCAGCCAATGTGAAAAGTCAAGTAGGTTTGGAATGGGATTTCTGAGGGGGTGAACATGCCTCTTAAAGTTAGCCTTGAGATCATGAGGGAGTTTGGACATGAGTCTTGCCACATGTGAGCCACACTGCAATTCAAAGGCTCCCTTCTCATCCAGCTGGTTAAGCATACCCACCAATGCCCGGACTCTGAGGGCAAACCTCCAAAAGGCCTGCGTGTCCCCACTGCGAATATTTGGCCCGTCCATTAAGTCAGCAGTTTTCTGTAATGCCAGCTGATGAGGCTGTCTGTAATGTTCAGTAAGTGATTGTATTGTTTGGGTGTGTATGGATAGCGGGAGTTGCTGTAAGAGTCCGCAATTAGAAGGGCCTCTTCAAATTTCAGATGCTCAAGCTTGATATTTAAACTGTTCAGTTGCATCGTATGGCAGCAAATTGTCAAGAGTCTAGAGAATTGTCAAGAGTCTAGCAAAAATACATTGTGATGTATATGGCAATCTCGGTTGATATTGCACATGTTTGTTCTTTGGTGTGGACTGCAGCCTCATTTCTGAAAGTTCATTTGACAACTCAGTTTCATCGTCTGGCTCCTCATCTGCTAGCTCTGCTCTTTTATCATCCATGACTGGTTTTCCAGTCTCTTTTGAGGTCTGATTACTCACTTGAGCGACTGGTGACTTGTTTAGACATGGAGCTGGGACAGGAGAAATTATTGACTGTTTCTTGGCTGCCTTTCTTGATTAGTGAGTGCGAGGCAGGGGCACAGGACACTGTGATGAGTCTGTTTCATCCATTTCAGAGCTGTGTTTCATGTCCTCTATCGTTTTATGCAGTCGTCTGTTCTCTTCTTGCAGCTGCCAAATCAATCTTTGAGTCTCTTTATCCCCATACTGTTCTCCAGTATCCTCTGTAAAATAATTTCAATTAGAAACATTCCACCTAGTGAGGGGTGTCATCCCGGCAGCACCCTCTTTTTCTGACTCATCAAGATAAGGCTCTGGTTGCACCCTGGAAGTAGGTGGATATGTATGCTGGAAGCCGCTAAATTCCACCTCATAATCCTCCAAGTGATGTGGGGGGCGTGGCCGCCTTTTACTGCAGTAAAAGACAGTTTACAAGTATCACTAAAAATATCATGTTATCATGGATCATGTCAGATATTATCGCTCCATCTGCCATTTTTCACTATTGTTCTTGCTTACCTAGTATGATGATTCAGCTGTGCACATCCAGGCGTCCTGCCCTTGTCTAATGCTTTGAACATGGGCTGACATATGCAAATATTGGGGGCGTACACCCTGACTGTTACGTAACAGTCGGTGTTATGTTGAGATTCGCCTGTTCTTCGGAGGTCTTTTAAACAAATGAGATTTATATAAGAAGGAGGAAACAATGGAGTTTGAGACTCACAGTATGTCATTTCCATGTACTGAACTCTTATTATTTAACTATGCCAATATAAATTCAATTTTTAATTCCAGAGCACCTTTAATGGCACGCAAGTGCCCTGCTCCCTCCAAGGAGGGCTCTGCCCTTCAAAGTAAGTAGGGCATAGGGATGCTCCCCTCTATTTGGAATTTGAACAATGCCTCTGCACTTACACCCAATTTCTGTCAACATTTGGGACAGGAGAGATGTCAGTCAATAAATGGGAAAACAAAGTAATTATTATTTGAAAAAGTAATGCAGATATTTTGTTGTAAATTTAAAAGTAATGCGTGACTTTACTAGTGTTGTGTATTAACAAGGCAAACAACCAACAAATGCCATCAAGCACGCTTTACTGATGTTCACATCACCAGATTCACATCACATCACATGACTTGAATACTAGCTCCTTGGCATAGGAACCAATGAATGCAACTCATGAATTAGTGAATAATTATAATACACATTATTCCAATACACCACATTACCTCCCCCATTAAAGTTAAGCACCACTGTTCAAATTTTAACAACACACATATTTACTCAGTCTGTGAAATGCTGTGGTACTTTAATAGTCTGTTTAGAATGTTGCAAACCCACTGGACTTGAAGTGGGCTCTGGCGAGGCGGCCATAGGGACTCTGACATGGCAGACAAGACGTGAAGAGGCTGTAACGTGGCGAGCGTGAAATGGAGAAGCTCTGGTGAGGCAGCAATGACATGGAGAGGCTGTGGCATGGATGCGTGTGTGGTCCATACATACAGGATAGCTGTGACCACAATTGTAAGTGCTGCACATTATAGAGACTCTGGTGTGGCGGCCCTCTCGGCTGAGGGCTCAGGCGTGGCAGCCATTCCGGTTGAGGGCTCAGGCGTGGCAGCCATCTTGGTTGAGGGCTCAGGCATGGCAGGCATAATGTGAACAGGCTCAGACTTGACCAGCATGATGTGAACAGCCTCTGGCTGGGCAGGCATGGCATGAACAATCTCTGGCTGGGCAGGCATGGCATGAGCAGTCTCAGGCTGGGCAGGCATGATGTGAAAAGTCTCTAGGCTGGCATGAAGTGAACAAATTCTGGAGTAGTGGCCATCTTGTCTGAAGACACCGGCGGAGCGGAGATCTTGTCTGAAGACACAGGCAGAGCGGCAATCTTGTCTGAAGACACTGGTGGAGAGGCCATCTTGTCTGAAGACACAGGCGGAGCGGCCATCTTGTCTGAAGACACAGGCGGAGCGGCCATCTTGTCTGAAGACACAGGCGGAGGAGCCATCTTGTCAAGAGATTCAGGCAGAGCGGCCATCTTGTCTGAAGACACAGGCAGAGAAGCCATTTTGATCAGGGACTCTGGTATGGCAGCCATGTTGTGAACCAGCTCTGGAGTGGCAGCCATGTTGTGAACAGTCTCTGATGTGGCAGGTATGGCGTGAACAGGCCCTGGCATGACAGGCCCTGGCGTGAACAGGCCCTAGCCAAATCTACATGTGACAGACTGGCCTGTGGTACAATTACAGGGTGTGCGATGGCACAATAGAAATAAAGATATTTTATCATCAATGCCCATTTGTTCATTAGTCAATTTCTTCATACCCATCTTAAACATCTGGACATATCTCTCCGCCAGTCCATTGGTTGCTGGGTGTTATCAGTCACTATTTGTTCAGGTAATTCATATGCATCTCTTCTGGTAATTGTAGCTTAAGAAGTAATTTGTGGCAAACAAAAAACTTCTAACCACTTAGAATAAGCATCAGTAATGATCATGAACTTTGTTCAGGAAAGGACCAGTGAAATCAACATGCAACCTTTTCCAACACTCACCCAGGAATTCCCATGGATGAAGAGGGACTTGACTTGGCATTCTTTGTTCTTGTTGACAGATTTCACAATCCTTCCAAACTCTCTACATCCATATCAATGTTTGGCCACCACACATATTTGCGAGACAGAGCTTTGATTTTAACAATGCCAGGGTGTCCTGAAAGAATTTCATGTAACACTGATTTTCGAAATTTGAATGGAACAATCACTCGTGTGCCCCATACCACACATCCCCTGTTCCACTGACAGTTAACCTTCCACAATATAATGGAAAACTTCAAAGTCCTTGGTCGGTTCTTGTCACTTTGACAATCTGTGCTGCATTTAGAGGAACTTCTTGAAGATGGTTAGTCAGAAGAGTGTTGATACTCGCTGATATGGCTTCTGTAATTTCAGGTAAAGGAATTTGTGACAAGCCATCTGCATTTCCATGATTTTCTGTCTTACGATAAATGATGTGGTAATCATATGCTGACAAAATTATAACCCACCACTGAATGCAAGCAGCAGCCATCATTGAGAAATGGAAATGATGTTTCACCAAACATCATTTGCAGCGCGTTGAGCTCTCTTGGCCACCGTACTCCAGTGGCGAATGACTGTTTATACACTTGTGGCAAAATGAGGCTTACAGCAGCTCCTGTCTCAATTTCCGTCAATAAATCTTGCTGATTCACAGTAAAATTTACTCGGAATGACTGTTTCTCAGTATCACTTAACACAGAGAACATTTCCAGGCTCTGGTTCTTCAGCATACATATTGGCTGTAACTTGTAACTGCTTGTTCTGTTGTTCAGCAGATTTATTGTTGAAATGTGACTTCCCTTTAACTTTGCATCCTTTCTTTATATGCCCAGTCTTTCCACAATTGTGACATTTAGAATTTTTAAAATAACATTCCTGAGCATTGTGGTTTTTGCCTTTACAACAATAGCATAATTGTCTCTGGTGTCTGTCCTCCGAAAGCAATCTTCATTGACATGCTTCACTTTGGATTCCGCTAACTAAGCGATCATGTAGAGCCTCATCCAAACTTGCTCCAAAGTCACCCAGTTTATGTTTTATATTAACGAGGCAAACAACCAACAAATGCCATCAAGCATGCTTTACTGATGACCAGGTTCACATCATACATACGTCACATCACCAGGTGCACATCACATCACATGACTTAAATACTAGCTCCTAGGCTTAGGAACCAATGAATGCAACTCATGAATTAGTGAATAATAATAATACACATTATGCCAATACACCACAATTTACTTGTTACTTGAAAAAAGTAATCTGATAATCTAACTTACGTTACTTGTAATGTGTTACCCCCAACACTAATGCCATGTTTTTACATTACTTAACCCATCAAAATAAGTTAACCAATTTTCATTTTTATAAGTTATAAAATATTCAACTCATTTTTAAGTTGAAATGACTTTTACAGCCATGTTGATTGTGCGTAAAAATTTAATGCAGCAACTGAATTTTAAATATATGGTTAAAATACACAAACACAGTTAAAATACACACAAAAAAAGGCAAATCATATTGATTTATTGATTGTCATATTAAAGACCACAACAGTAATTTATCACTAAATTTAAATGTTTTTAATATGATCATAGGAATTATATTAATTTAATAAATCATTTTAAATAAATAATGTAAAATTGATGTAGAAAAGACGAACAGTTGCCATTCAGTATGCATTATTATTACGCATCAGTATGATGAAAATGTCATCACTCTTGGTTACATTTTACATGCTGAATATTCTAACAGAGTGGTTTGCGTCTGTAACTTCGTATAGCTTTGTTTTGAATCTCTTACTTTTATTCATTGTTACTTATATTATTATTACCTTATATAATATTGCCTACCACATTAATCTGACGTCGCTAGCTTGTAATCTTTGAATCTAAATCGCTATTACAATGCGTTTGCATCTTGCTAGCTTGTTAACTTGTCATCAGTCTCTCGCATGCTCCTTTTTCAATGCAACAGCTGTTAACTCGGATCAGTCTACAAACACGGTGAGTCATGTTATCCTCTCCCAGCATTGTGTCCTGTTCCATTTGCCACATGTTCAGCATATCTCTCTCTGTCAGCGACGAGGGATACCTGTCATAAATGTAGGGAAATAGTCAGGCTGACAGAGAGAATCTCATAATTAGAGACACGCATCCAAACTTTAATCATGGATAGTAAGAATACAAGGGCTTCAGATACTGTTTTGGATGTGACTAGCTTAGAGAACTCTGTACATTGTTCGGTTCTGGCTGTAGAGCCCACGCAGCAGGGCACTTGGTTAATGGTGAGGTGGCCTAGCCACGGAAGACACCACTCTTCCATTCCAATAAGAACATCAAACAGGTTCTCCCTACTCAGTGATTCACCCACTGAGAATCCTGTTGAAAGTGCCCTAGTTATTGGCAATTCTATTACACGGAACGTAAAAAACACCAGCCACCATAGTCACATGTTTGCCAGGAGCCAGAGCACCTGAAATCAAAGCAAATTTAAAAGTGCTGGCTAATGCTAATCGTAAATACTCTAAAATTATTATTCAAGTTGCACTAATGATGTTCGACTTCGCCAGTCGGAGATCACTAAAATTAACATTAAAGAGGTGTGTGAACTCGCTAGTACAATGTCAGAAGTAATTTGCTCTGGTCCCCTTCCTGTTCATCGGAGTGATGAGATAGTTAGCAGATTATCATCACTCAATGGTTGGCTGTCTAAGTGGTGTCCACAAAATAATATAGGTTTCATAGACAATTGGAAAAGTTTTGGGGCAGACCTGACCTGTTGAAAAGAGATGGTATTCATCCCTCCCGGGATGGTGCTGCTCTTCTCTCTAGTAATATGGCACATTGTCTTAGAACTGAAACATGACAAACTGGGGCCCAAGTCAGGAAGCAGACAGACTGGCTAAACCGACTGTCTGCTAGCTGCCTCACGTTACAGAAGTCAGATAATTCCCAACACATAGAAACTCTTACACCTAGATATTATCACATAGAGACTGTGTCTGTACTCCGAATTAGTAAAAACAAAAAACTTCCAAACCCATTTTCAATTAAAAATGTAATTGATGTTCAACAAATAAAAAATAGAGATAATAATGATAAACAAATGAAAAAACTTGGGTTGTTAAATATTAGATCCCTTTGTTCAAAATCACTTATTGTAAATGATATTATCACTGACAATAATCTAGATGTGATGTGTTTTACAGAAACTTGGAAACAGAAACTAAAACCGGACGATTACATTACTTTAAATGAGTCTGACCCTCAAGGTTATGATTATCGACACAATCCTCGTCAGAAAGGCAAAGGGGGAGGTGTTGCTGTAATTTATAGTAATATTTACAGTATTAGTCAAAAGTCTTTCAAATATAATTCCTTCAAAGTGATGGTACTTTACGTAACATTATGTAAGTTGACATTTGTGTTGGCTACTGTATACAGGCCACCAGGACACCATACAGACTTTATCAAAGAATTTGCTGATTTTCTATCGGAGTTAGTACTAGCTGCAGATAAAGTCCTTGTTGTTGGTGATTTTAATATCCATGTAGATAATAAAAAAGACTCATTGAGATTGGCATTTGCAGACATTCTAAACTCTATTGGTATTAGACAACACGTGTCAGGACCCACTCATTGTCGTAATCATACTTTAGATCTAATATTGTCACATGGAATCGATATTGATGCCGTTGAAATTCTGCAGCAGAGTGACGACATCTCAGATCATTATCTAGTCTCATGTATGCTACATTTTGTCAAGGTGGCTAAACTGCCTCCCTGCCATAAACATGGTAGAACCATCACTTCTACCACTAAAGATGGCTTTATAAATAATCTTCCTGATCAGTTTCATTGCCTTAGCATACCAGACAGCTTAGAAGACCTTGATGTTGCAACAGGAACTATTGCCTCAGTCTTTTCCAGCACATTAGATTCATTTGCTCCTTTGTGTTTAGAAAAGATTAAGGAAATTAATCCAAAGCTAAAGGTAGCAGCCAGAAAAATGGAGCGCAGCTGGAAGAAAAGAAAACATTTCGTGGAGAGAGAGAATGATGAGTACAGAAAGGCCTTAAAATCTGCTAGATCTGCCTATTTATCAAAACATTTAGAAGAAAATAAACATAACCCTAGGTATTTATTTGATACAGTGGCTAAATTAACAAGAAATAAAGCTTCAACCTTTGATGTTTCCAAAGAGCACAACAGTAATGACTTTATGAACTTCTTTACTTGCAAGATTGATAATATTAGAGAAAAAATTATAACCATGCAACCGTCTACTACAGTATCGCGTGGTTGTAGACAGTGCATTGTAGTCCCTGAGGAAAAATTTAATTCATTTACTGCTTTGGGAGAGGAAGAATTGTCTAAACTTGTTAAATCTTCAAAATCAACAACATAGACCCTATACCATCAAGTGAAGTTAATAAACGTAATTTCGGGAGGAGTACGCCCATCTAATCTTCCAAATAATACCAAGGTATAAAACCAGCATCTTACCTCTTCCTGTTATAGGGGTGCAATCGGAGCTCGAGTAGGATATTCTTTCCGAGCCCCACTATAGCAGACAGCAAGTCAAGTCTGTTTACCAATTACGCTAAGATTTTATAGGCACACAAACTCGTGAAAGCTATTGAAAGATATGCTTCCAGAGGTCATAGATCCTCTTCTTAATATCATCAATTCATCTTTATCACTAGGACAAGTTACCTAAAACTTTTAAGCTGGCTATTATTAAACCTCATATTAAAAAAACACAACTTGATCCTAGAGAATTAGTCAATTACAGGCCGATCTCAAATCTCACTTTTCTGTCAAAAATACTAGAAAAGGCAGTATCATCACAACTATTTTCCTTTTTTAGAAAGAAAAAGTATCTGTGAGGATTTCCAGTCAGGATTTAGACTGTACCATAGTACTGAGAGTGCTCTCATTAGAGTTACTAATGATTTGCTCTTATCATCAGATTGTGGTTGTATCTCTCTATTAGTGTTAGTGGATCTTAGTGCTGCATTTGACACTATTGATCACAATATTCTTTTAAATAGACTCGAAAATGATGTTGGCATAAGTGGAATTGCATTGTCATGGTTCAAATCATACTTATCTGACTGTTATCAGTTTGTAGTAGTAAACAAACAAATGTCATATCGATCACAAGTTAAATATGGAGTACCGCAAGGCTCAGTACTAGGACCATTGCTTTTCACTCTGTACATGCTACCCTTGGGAGATATCATTAGGAAGCATGGTATTAGTTTTCACTGTTATGCTGATGATACTCAGCTCTATATTTCTTCGCACCCTGACGAAACTTACCAATTCACAAAATTAACAGAATGCATAGCTGATATAAAATTGAATGACCAGTAATTTCCTACTTCTAAATTCAGAAAAAAACTGAGATTCAAATTTTTGGACCAAAAACTTCTTCACATAATAATCTAGAATACTGTCTAACACTTGATGACTGCTGTTAAGTCTTCGTCATCAGTTAGGAACCTGGGTGTGCTCTTTGATACCAATCTTTCATTTGAAGGCCATGTTACTAGCATCTGTAAAACCGCTTTCTTCCATCTTAAAAATATATCTAAACTACGACATATGCTCTCAATGAAAAATGCAGAACAGTTAGTTAATGCGTTCATGACCTCAAGCCTAGGTTACTGTAATGCTTTACAGGGTGGTTGTTTTACTTTGTAACAAGTGCTATATAAATAAAGGTGACTTGAATTGACTTGACTGAACAATGTGAGTCACTGGATAATTTTCTAAATGTAGCACTTAAGACTGAATTTGAGTTTGCCTGTAGTCTGTATATGTTATTTAACCTCATACAGTGCTGCCTTGAAAACACTGTAATGAGCCGTTTTTTGTTCATGTCCTAGTGTGTATGACACGTACATGGATCTGACGTTAAACTGTGCAGAGGAAGGAGTCGAGATAATGTCTCAGATCTTAATGAATCAATCAGTCTATTTCCTGGTTTAGGTCAGGCAGACGATTCCCATGATGACAGATTACTGTGACACTCCAGTATCTTTTCTCTCTCTCTCTCTCTCTCTCTCTCTCTCTCTCTCTCTCTCTCTCTCTCTCTCTCTCTCTCTCTCTCTATTTCTTTTCTTTCTTTCTTTTTTTTCTTTTTTCTTTTGGCTAAAGTGAAGGAGTCAAAGCTAGTATTTCCACTCGGATGATAATGAGGGAGAACAGGTGCTTGAGCTGAATAATAGAGCTGAGAATGAGCTCTGAATATTAAGTCTAAAGTTTCACCTTGACAGTCTCTGAGCACAATGCAATATAATTATTTCTGTCTTTCTCAAGATATTTATGGTCAAACACTTCACAAAAAATGATGAGGTATTTCATGTCAGACCAAAACAAAAGCTGATCTCACAAAATCAATAGATTTATTTGGCAAATTATTTTTCCCAGTTGTCCACTTATACTTATACTATATATTTTTGCATGATCATTTTCCATCCTTTCCCTGACACTGAAACTGGCTGTTCTTGCTACTCTAACTTGCCTTGGATATTTTTTTCACTTGTTATATGCCAAAATTAGCAATCGCTTTAAGTATGTTATGTTTATATACAAAACATCATTAGATTTTCACAAAAGTCCTAAAAGTAGACAAAGAAAACCCAATCAAACAAATGAGACAAAAATATATACTTTGTTTAGTACACTGTTGTTACATCCATAGGGACGTATATGTATTTTTCTATTACTGGTGTAAGATGAAGTCTCTGTATGTTTTCCCTGTTTTGTGCTTCACTGTTGCTCCTCCCACTTTCCACATCACAGGTTTGGGAGTGCCACCTGATTTGTGTTCCAGCTTGTTAAAGGGGTCATGAACTGCATTGTTTTATTGTTTTATAATGTTTCCTGGGGTGCACTTATAATGTTAGTATGCTTTTTTCATCCAAAATGGTCATAAATGATAAATTAAAAGCATTTTTCCTACCCTGATTTTAGCCCTCTGGTTTGAACAATCTTCTTTAAGTGGCGTGTCTGCTGTGAGACTTTAGTGTAAACGCCCACTGCTGTGATTGGTTAACATCTTTCCATTTGAAATAGCTAAGAATTACTCTTTCTTTTAGTACATTTTTACAATTACAGCTCTCAAGGTTAACTAATCGTGAAAAGTGTTGCATTACATTTATATCTATGGCATTATATTTAGATTGTGGCATGAAAGGTTGCAGAGATGAACATTGTAGCTAACAAACATGTTGAGCGCATGAAAGCAGTGACCTCATCACAGCAACTCAATTTCTGTACAGTAACAAATGCTTTCATCTTCACTAACAGTGCAAACGTGATATAATTAAGAGATTCGTTGAATGAGACAGGAGTCACTGATAAACTTGTGTTGTTTGATTGACAGCTTCAGAGCGCACTGCTCCAACGATTGCAAAGAGCTTTCTTTGATCGCTTTCTTTATATAATTTAATCACTGTTAAATAACAGATTATTTTCATCCTACTAAGAGAAACAACGCAAATTGACGTTTAGTCATGGGTTTGATTTACTGACACATAGACAAAAAAAAAATTAAAAAATCTGACTGTACATGAATCATTACAAATCAATCAAATTTGAAAGTTATGAAATAGGCGATGATCTTCTTCTGCAGAGGCGGTGCTTGCTGCCCTTTGACGTTATAGACATCAACACTGTAAACACACATTACCAACAATAGTAAACATAACAACATCAAGAATGGACAAGGAGTGCAGGGAAGTGAGTCCAATATAAAGGGAGTGCAAACAACTAAGACCAGGTGCACGGAATCCGTGGAGAGTGGGAGAGATGATGACGGAGTGAATTCAGGTGTGGGACAGGGAAGATCATGGGAAACTGAGTACAGGACAGTCATGGATTGTGACACATACGTTCCTGTAAACTATAAAAACTCTAACCAGACATTTTATGTAATTTTAGAGTGAAATGCTGTTAATTTTGTTTATAGAAGAAAAAAGAACAAATCAATGTATAATTTACAGTCAAAAACTGTAATATTGATATTACCACAATTCCCTGTGACACTCCACATTTGAAAGTATTTTGTTTAATCATGTTTTATAATATTTTTTTGTTATCAATTATGTACATTGGGGTTTTATGTTACATATGTTGTTAAATGAATGTTTATGTGTTGTGTGTTACCATGATGGTGTTTTGTGTTTGTGTGTTTGACTCTGTGCATGTTCTTTATATTAGTATATAGCTACTTCAGCTTGTGGAAAAGCTACTTATGATGAACTCTGATTCTTCATGTGGATTTCTTTTTTACTACTTTTTTACTTTACTATTCACATTTTCTTGTTTGTATATTACAATTTTTTTTACTGTAAAATTTACAGTTTGCTCTGTAGATGTGTTTAAAGTTTTTATATATTTTTTTAACAAAATTATTCTGGCAACCACAGCTGCCAAAATTATTTAATTATTTTGTAAAAATTACAGATTTTTTTTGTTTGTTTTTTTCACTGTATTCCACTGTATCTTACACTGTATTACCCCCTGTGTGGAACATGGTGTTGGTAGTATCGTGGTTTAGGCCTGTTTCTGAGCCAGAATGAATTGTCATCATTAATGGAACAATGAATTCTGAATTATACCAGTGAATTCTAAAGGAAAATGTCAGGACATCTGTCCATGAACTGAAGCTCGAGAGAAAGTGGGTCATGCAGCAAGACAACGAGTCCAAGCACAGAAGTCATTCTACCAAAGAATAGTTAAAGAAGAACAAAGTTAATGTTCTGGAATGGCCAAGTCAAAGTCCAGACCTTAATCCAACTGAAATGTTGTGGAGGGATTTGAAGCAAGCAGTTCATGTGAGGAAACCCACCACCATCCCAGATTTGAAGCTGTTCTGTACTGAGGAATGGACTAAAATTGTGCAGGATTCAGGACTGATCAGCAGTTACCGGAAACATTTAGTTACCATTATTGCTGCACAATAATGCAGAGGGTCACACCAGATACTGAAAGCAAGTGTTCACATGCTTTGGCCACTCACAGATATGTAATACTGGATAATGTTTCTTAATAAATAATTGACAAAGTATTTTTGTCTCATTTGTTTGATTGGGTTCTCTTTGTCTACTTTTTGGACTTTTGTGAACATCTGATGATGTTTTAAGTCACATTTTTGCATAAATATAGAAAATTTTTAAGGGTTCACAAATATTCAAGCAACACTGTGTGTGTGTGTGTGTGTGTGTGTGTTCTTGTATATATGGTTTTACAACAATATATATTACAATTACAACATAAACATGGTTTATGAGGACACTTCATGTGTCCTCATAAACCAAATGGCTTAAAACACATACTAAACCGTGTTTTTTTTTTTAATTTAAAACTACAGACAGTTTTTTGTGATGGGTAGGTTTAGGGGTAGGGGTAGTATAGGGGGATAGAATATACAGTTTGTACAGTATAAAAACCATTACGTCTATGGAGAATCCCCGTAAACTAAAAAAAAAAGTTTGTGTGTGTGTGTGCTTGTTTGTGTGTGTGTGTGTGTGTGTGTGTGCATGCAATGCATATGCATTCATGTGCATTGTGAACAGTATATATGCATTGAAAGCACCCATCCCTCAAGCTTCAGACCTGTTATTGAGATGATTTGTTCATCACCAGGGAAGGTGTGAGGTGCAGGTCTGTTGTGGGTTGTTCCAGTCTGCCTTATGCTAATGACTCAGCACCTGTGTGTGTAACTGATGGGCTGCTGGCAGTGTATCTCAGGTTTGTTTCCTGTCTGATCAATGAGCTGCCTCCAGCCAGCTGACCTCCTCCAGGCGGAGCGCCTCTGTAAAAAGCAGAAGAGTTATTGATCACACTCCAAGACTGTAAACACATGCTGGCAGCTCTGCATGCCTATTAGATTCCTCTTGTTGTGGTCTGTGTTGAGGGATTTTTCAATTCTGGTTTTAATCAACAGAAATATAAAGCTTAGTGAATGCACAACAATACCAACCTAAATGAAAGGAAATAGGAACAGAGAAGACTATAAGAGAAAAAGACATAATAGATACAAAACAAAATATGCAAAATAGACAGATTATACAGAAATAGACAGATAATACAGAAAATACAGAAGTACAAGCAAAGTACAAGAATCAAGGACAAGCAGTCAAACAGAAAACAATGTAAATAAATTAGTTTTAAGTTCTGTCTTAAAGGTCTGTTGTGATGAGACAGCACAGAATTTCTGGGGCAGCTTAATCCAGAACTTAGGCCCATAATACTGAACATCCTAACACCAACAGACAATTTGAACTTGGGTAAAACAAGCAGGTTGTCTGAACTAGAGAGTACGGGCAGGGGCGTAAGTTTGAATTAAAGGGTTAGTTCACCCAAAACTGAACTAATTAATTACCCACCCTCATGTCTTTCCAAACCCATAAGACATTTGTTCATCTTCGGAAAACAAATTAAGATATTTTTTGATGAAATCCGAGTGGTATATTACTCGTTCATAGATAGCAATATAATACCACTTACAAGGTCCAGAAAGGTAATAAAGACATCGTTAAAAGAGTTGACATGACTGCAGTGGTTCAACCTTAATTTTATGACGTGACAAGAATACTTTTTGTGTGCAAAAACAAAACAAAAATAAAGACTTTATTCAACAATCTCTTCTCTTCCTTGCCATTATCCGTACGCAGTTACCGCAGTAAGCACAGTGAAGACTTCCATGTTTAAGTCTGAATGCCGGTGCATGCACATGATGCTGACGCAGGAGCCGGCCAATTATGAGTTGCCAGTCTGATGTAGAACCTGGAAGCCCTGGACGTAAAAAGCATATGAGAATGACACAGAAGAGAAGATATTGTTGAATAAAGTCGTTATTCAACGTTTGTGTTTTATTTTTGTGCACAAAAAGTATTCTTGTGTCTCTAAATTAAGCTTGAACCACTGCAGTCACGTTGACTGTTTTAACATTTTCTTTAGTACTTTTCTGGACTTGAAAGTGGTGATTATATTGCTGTCTATGGACGAGTCAATATACCTCTCAGATTTCTTCAGAAATATCTTAATTTTTGTTCCGAAGATGAATGAAGGTCTTTCGGGTGTGGAACGACATGAGGGTGAGTAATTAATCACAGAATTTTCATTTTTGGGTGAACCAACCAAATTTTATATAAATGCACTAATTAGCACTAACACTTAAATTGATTTTAAGTGTAGTCAGATAAAGTAAATCAAATATACAGAAGTGTTTTATAAGTGCATTATTTAAAAGTGTGCTATGAATGCTTTACATAAAATTTCAGTGGAATTTTATATACTGTTACAGTCACGTTTGGTTTGTCTTAGTTTTCATTAACTTCTAGTGTGTTTTCATTCATAACGTGTTCCTTTGTTTAGATTCCCGCCACTCATTTGTTACTATGGACACTAATCATCACAGCTGTATGTCTTTCAGTTTATCACTATTGTATAATTAAGTCCCTCCTGTTCACTCAGTGTTTGTTCGGTCACATTTATGTTATTCATGTTTGCTGCCTGTCTTTGTGGAAAGTAGGCTTAAACCTTTTATCATTTGGGACTTTATTCATCTGCCTTGCCTGTCTCCCTGCAAACGCCCCATGACATATTCTATCACTAAGTTCTATTTTAATGGATTTTCATGAAAAATACAATAAAAAAAATGTATTAATTACAAGTAAAACACCATTAACATATATTTAATCATATAAAGGGAATGTAACAGAGTTACAATACATTACATTTGAAATGAATTAATATATAGAAATATGAGGGCAATAAATTATAAATACATTTGTATATATTTATTATATATTATACTTATATTTTAAATAATTCATAAGTCTATTTTCTATGTCTGAGTATATTTAAAAGTGTATGAAAGATGGGTTCAAGTGTACTACAAGTGATAACTAAATACATTTTTAATACAGAGATAAAAACACATTTTAGTTCATATTCATGGTGTCTTAAAATAGCACAGTTGAGTACACTTGATTATCTTAAGTACTAAAGAATAATTTTTAGTATATTAAGTACAAAATTAGTGCATGAAAATAGAGCACTTTAAGTACATTATGGAAGTGTATTGAAATAAAGTATTTTAGTGCACTTTTTTCACCTGGTGAATCTCATCAGGACAGGAGAGTGGCAGTGAGGAAGCAACAATAGAAGGAGAGAAGTGATTATTGTTTATAGATTACAGGTTATGGTAGAATATAGATTTCATTTTAGATTGCACAAGTGGAAGAGAAAAACTCAATGAAGTCAATGAATTTATGATCAGAGATGCCAACTTACTGACTCCGGGCATAAACATTGTCAATGCCAGGAAAGCAGATTAAATCACCGGTATGAGAGCAAGTATGCATAGAAAAATTAACATGCTGTAATATATAAAAATGATTCAGAATAGACATAAAATCCATTCAATCAGTGTCAGAACCCTTTAAGGTTATATATAGAACCTTTTCTTCGAAATGTGCTGTGTAGATGACAGGCAGAACTGCATTTATAATTTAATAGGTCTTTAAAGGTCCAAATTTCATTATGTTCAACCAGAGAGATCCACACTGTGCCTGACAGTGTGTTGGAAAGCTGCTACAACCACTGCCACCTTTTTGTCAGAATATACTGCCACCAGAGGTTGGGTGTCTCATGTATTTTTGCAGGGAGGCCGGAAAAGAAACCAAAGTTCCAAATAAATAAAAATAAACCAACAAAAATACTCAAATTAACCTGTACAAAACAAACATGCTGAGAGTGTCACAGACACGCCAGGCTCCACTGTCACCCAATCACAGCGCACTCCTTCGCCAGAATATTGATCACGCACACCTGTACCTCATCAGCACAGCAATCACCAATAGCATAAAAGACACACTCACTCACACAGTCATCACACAGTTAATCCCATGACAAGAAATACACCTTTACAAAACAGTGTTATCAGATATATGTCAACATAAATATCATCTTTGATCAAATATAAACCATACATATTACAAATAAGACAATGGCGTTTCAAAGCATTCAAATCAATCTGTCCCCGTAAATGGTATTTACCAATTAAGAGTAATTGGTGATATTCACATCATCATGAGGCTCCCAAACACAGGACCAGACAGGTAAGTTATACTACGAAATGTATTAAACAATAAACATATGAAAAATAAAAGAAATATACAACCTGCCTAAGTCTCTGTTCACTTCTTGTACTCAGCTACAAAACAATTTGAACATTAGACATTGTTGTTTTCTATAACAAATCATAACATAACCAATAAATAAATATACACAATAACACTGTGAACTGATGTTCATGTGACGATTACCTAGGTGCATCGTCACACAGTGAAAAATAAAAATAAATGTGATAATTAGCAATTTAGCAGTTATTAAGCAGTTCTACAGCAATTGCCTTATCACAGCTCAGCATTTGTGCATTTTATCAATAGTACTGTTAATAAAGAACTAATCTCATAATTCTTATGATAATAATATGTTAATAAATATAATTAGGCCTACTTTCCATTTCTCTCTCAGTATGTTCATGCCATCTTGTTGAGCAGATTAATTTCTCCTCCTGGGTTGCTGAATTCACTTTGAGTTTATTGGTTTAAAGTTTATTGGTTTAATGAGCTCAGCACAGTGGCACAATATGACTATAAGCAGATTATATCTCAAAGCTCTAAATCGCATCATCTCGCTGTAATCTCTAATCCCAATTCACTAAAGTACATCCTCCCACACAGAGCACTAAACACAGACACAAAGGAATTGAAAGTGTGAGAGACCTACTTGTCGTGGAAATGTCTTCCTGTAGCTGCACCTGTAACACGCATACTGAGTCATATAAAACAAAGCCATCTTAAAGCATTCTTTATGCTTAACAGAGAATCATATTTTAAGGTCTGCACATATTATCAAACATAGATTTTACATAAATGAAAATTCCTTTATTGAGGGTTTCCTTCTCAAACCCAGCCTCTACTATTTATGTATATATGCATGCTTTAGTGGGCCAATTTAAACATACTGCATTGTTTGTGTGAGAAGCGCTTTGAACTTGAAATGGACGAATCTCACAGGTAAGCCTGTATAGCCTATATTTCACCATATTTTGTAACTCCAAATAGGAAATCCCTTTGTTTTCAGTTGTGTGAACAAAAATTCACAAAACATTATTTTTTAGCACCAGACATCCATCGAAGCGGGTGGTGCTTTACTACTTTTAATATGAAACAATGACTTAGCTTTTAAATTCTGTTGATTGTATCACAAAATTCAAACAATAAAAAATGTGTTTTTTCAAAATCCTACAACATTTGTCTTTAAAAATTCACGTTCTAGACTTCTAACTCATGAGCAGTGTTTTCTTTTGCTCTAACCTCTGGAGGCCAATGAGGGATGGCTTAGTCTGAGGAGGAAGCTAGCTAACCATGTGCTGATTTGCATCTTTAAGCTAGGCTTAAAGTATCTAAACTTGTCACTACCGAAACAGTCATGAAACATGCCATTATTGTTTTGGTAGTGACGAAAGGGAACACATAATCCTTTATTTGGGGGAAATTAACTAAATTTTAGTACACTTGTTCAAATCATTAGCATTTTAATATGTTTTGGTAGTGTTTTAGTATGTGGTTAAAATTAATGTAATGTGGTGGCTACTGTTACGTCCTGGTAGTTCGTGCCTCTGTGTTTTTCTTTCTTCCCTCCTCTTTTCCTAGGCACGCCTACAAGAGACGGTTATTGGTTCGGGAGGCTGCCAATCATCATCAGCCCACGTGACGTCATGCTACCCGCTGCCAATCCTGGACCGGCGCCAGAGTTTAAAAGAGCGGCTTGTTGGACGCGAGGATAGTTCGCTTTGCTCTTTGCTCTTTGTTTTCTGTTTTTGTGCTTGTTAGATCTGCTTGTTAAGTTCCTTCGGTACGATGTCATTCTTACGTTGAACAGTTTTGAGCTGTCACTGTTTTCTTTGATTTGTTCTTTAACTTGTTTTTTTCTTTAAGTATTATTTCGACTGTGTTGCTCCTGATCTTTGGGAACGGACAAGGTAGTATGTCACGTGACGTACATGTGCAACACTTAGTGACTTCAATGTATAGATACACCAGTTAGGAATGAGCGCCACATTTGTATGTTTTGTTTGGGTAGAAAGTGTAGGTAAGTTATGGCGTTTGACGCGCTGAAGACTTGCTTTCTTGTTTTTCTTTTCTTGAGTTAGGTTAGTTTTGAACCTGAGTTAGCTTGGGTCCCTTTTTTTGGTTTTGTTCTTTTCTTTTCTTTGGCGACTCTCTTTTGTCCTTTTTCCCTGGTTTATTACTTTTGTTTCTTTTTCATGTAAATATTGTCTTTGTTTGTTTTCTTGTTGTTGTTATTTGTTAGTATTGCATTATTGTATTATTATCCTTAACTCACACCTTTATTTTCTTTTTCCTTGATTGTAAATAAACTCCGTTTAATGGCAGTTTTCGTAGCGTCTTGTCTTTAGCCATCACCACTCGTACGCGCAATGGTCACAATCTCAATGTTACCCCTTCTAACCCTAGACTTAAATTAAGAAGTTGTAACATTTAATGGGGGCTCGTCCGGGATAGTATTTACTGATATGATTCAGTCCCGAATAACTTTATAGTTGTGATCATTGGTGCGTGCGTGTGTGTTGGTTGCGATTGACAAGAAGTAAGTTTTGGAAGTTCTGGCGTTGTACCCATGCGGGAGGTATTGAAGTGTCATTTGCTTATTTGCTTATTGTGCGTTATGGAAGCGTTTAATTTGCAGAATTTTGTTATTAAACCTTCGTTAGAGCAGATTAATTTGTGCAGGAAGCAAGATTTATTGCTGGTAGCTGACCACTATAAGATTACTAGTAGCAAACAAGGTCTTAAGAGAGACATAAAAAGTAAATTGTTGCAGTGCCTTCGGGAGTTAAATGTTCTTCCTATGTCAAATCCTATGGATGGTGAGTCTAGCGGGAGTGTACGTGTGGGCGATGTTGCTGTGGCAAATCTCAGCCTTGTGGATGATGCGGATAAGCGGAGTGGTAGAGCTGACGCCGAGGCGGAGGGGATTGCCGATGCTAAGGCCAGCTTGCCACCGTTTGATCCATTTTCTCCCAGTTCTGTTGATTCAACAGACCGGGCGCGACTGAAAGTCCGCTTGGCTCGTTTGCAATATGAGGCACAAGAGAAAGCCGATGCCCGTCAGGCCGAGCTAAATCTGCGGTTGGAGATACGCAGGCTCGAGATTGAGGCTGACAAGCAGGTGAAGCTGCGACAGCTGGATCTAGAGGCAATGAAGGGTGCTAACGGGTCAGCCGCGCAGTCGGATCCAGGTCAGTTTTCTGATGTTTCTCCGCAGACTGATCCATCGCAAGTTACATTTGACATAGGTAAGCACATTGTATTAGTACCACAATTTCGAGAATCTGAAGTAGACTCCTATTTCAGTGCGTTTGAGCGCATTGCTATTTCTCTTCGTTGGCCTAAAGAGGCCTGGTCTCTATTAGTGCAGTGCAAGTTGATAGGTAAAGCTCAGGAGGTATGCTCTACGTTGTCTCTAGACGAGAGTCTAAACTATGATTCTATGAAGTGTGCTATTCTTCGTGCTTATGAGTTAGTTCCTGAGGCTTATAGACAAAAGTATAGAGGACACAGGAAAAGTTCTGTCCAGACTTTCGTGGAATTTGCAAGGGAGAAAGGGCTCTTGTTTGATAAGTGGTGCACAGCTAGTAAGGTAAGTGATTTTAACGAGTTAAGAGAGCTTGTATTGCTTGAAGATTTTAAAAATGGCTTGCCCGAGCGTGTTGTGATTTATCTTAACGAACAGAAAGTAACTTCGTTGTCGCATGCAGCAGTATTAGCTGATGAGTTTGTCTTAACACATAAAAGTGTCTTCCCTGCTGCACGTCCGGAAAAGTCACAGTTTGTTCTTTCTCAAAATTCGGCTGCACGTTCTAAGTCCACCCCACCTCTTAAGGAGGATCGTGAATGTTTTTATTGTCACAAACGTGGACATGTGATTGCAGATTGTTTGGTTTTAAAACGCAAACAGTCCCAGCCTAAGAGTGTAGGATTTGTTAAAACTGTTAAGCCGATTGTTTCATTGCCTGATGAGAGTAGAATTGATGACAGTTACCGACCTTTTATTCTAAAAGGGTTAGTTTCCTTAACTGGCAGTTGTGAGGATCAGAGAGAAATAAGGATGCTCAGAGACACAGGTGCAATGCAATCATTTATTGTAGCAGATACGTTGCCGTTGTCTGATGATACGTTCTGTGGTTCAAGCGTCATTATACAAGGCATTGAAATGAATTGCGTAACGGCTCCTTTGCATCGTGTGCATCTGCAGAGTGAGTTATGTACGGGATTTGTGAAAGTGGCCGTACGTCCTTCACTTCCTGTACAGGGTGTTGATTTTATCCTTGGCAATGACCTGGCCGGAGGAAAAATAATGCCTGTTTTAGAGGTTGTTGACAAACCAGATATGTTTTGTCGGTCGGAAAAGGTATCTAGTACTTATCCTGGCGTTTTTCCCGCATGCGCTGTTACTCGCTCACAGTCGCGCAAAGAGGGAAATCTAGTTGACTTGTCTGAGTCGTTCTTCCGTCCTCTTCTTGCTGGTGATGAATCACTGGATGCTGCTGTCGATACACAAAAGCATTCAAATAAAGTTAGTATAACTGTGTCTGATGTAGATACATTAAAACTATCTGTGTCCAGAGAGAGAATAAGTGCTGCACAGAAAGAGGACAAATCTCTCGTTACGTCTTTTAATTCTGTTGTACCTCTTGATGTGGCTAAGGATAAGAAAGTTGCATATTTTGTTGACAATGATTTATTGATGAGAAAGTGGTGTTCCAAAACTAGGGATTCGGATTGGGATGTTGTACATCAAGTTGTTGTCCCATCTTTGTATCGTCAGCATGTTTTATGCTTAGCGCATGATCATCAGTTCGCAGGACATTTCGGAGTTACAAAAACTTACAATAGGATATTACAACACTTCTTTTGGCCATGTTTAAAAAAAGATGTTGTTCAGTACTGCCGTACGTGTCATACCTGTCAGACCGTTGGGAAGCCAAATCAGGTGATTCCACCTGCTCCTCTGTCTCCTATTCCAGCTATTGGGGAACCCTTCGAGCATGTAATCGTAGACTGTGTTGGACCTCTACCTAAAACTAAATCTGGTAACCAGTTTCTGTTAACCATAATGTGCGTAGCCACTAGATTTCCAGAGGCAATTCCGTTAAGGAAAATCACCGCGCCTGTTATCATCAAAGCGTTGGTGAAATTTTTCTCTACTTTCGGACTCCCTAAAATAGTGCAGACTGATCAGGGCACAAATTTTTTATCAAGGCTTTTTAACCAAGTTCTGGAGACTTTGGCGATTTCTCACCGTGTGTCAAGTGCTTATCGACCACAAAGTCAGGGGGCACTTGAACGCTTTCACCAAACACTTAAGTCTATGCTTAGGAAATATTGTATGGATACTGCCCGAGATTGGGATGAGGGAGTACCTTTGGTTTTGTTCGCAGCCAGAGAGACGGTACAAGAGTCTCTTGGTTTTAGTCCAGCTGAACTTGTTTTTGGACATCAGGTAAGGGGACCTTTAAAAGTTCTTAAGGAAAAGATTTTAATGACTGATTCGAGTCCGTGTACTAATGTGTTAGATTATGTTAGTACTTTCCGAGATCGCTTACATACTGCTTGGTCGCTAGCTGAGGAATCTCTAGCTAATGTTCAAAAAAACATGAAGCGCAAGTTCGATCGAAAAGCAATTGCGCGATCTTTTGTGCCTGGTGATGAGGTGCTCGTTCTTTTACCTGTTCCTGGATCAGCTTTGTCTGCTCGTTTCTTTGGTCCGTATGTTGTTAAAAAGAAAATGAGTGAGACTGACTATATGCTTTCCACCCCTGATAGGAGACGTCAAACAAGAGTGTGTCATATAAACATGTTAAAGGCTTACCATGCCAGAGAGAAATCTGAAGCTCCGGAACAGACTGCTGGGCCCGCTGTCTCTTCCGTCGCGATAGCTGTGGAGCTGACGCCCACTCTTGATGTCTCGGGTGCTGACGAGGATGGTGTCGTGTTCCGTAATGCCCCTCATCAGTGTGTACGGTTAGCAAACTCTGAGATATTACAAGATCTCTCTTCATGTCTTGTTCATTTAACCTTTGCTCAAAAATCTGATATTGGTAACCTAATCTCTGATTTTAAATCTCTGTTTAGCGATGTACCAAGACAAACGAATGTTTTACAGCACGATATTGTTGTGGATGGTGCTCGCCCTATTAAGCAGCATGCGTATCGTGTTAATACAGTCAAAAGGTCTGTTATGCGTCAGGAGGTTAGTTATTTGTTGGAGAATGGTTTCGCCAAACCTAGTTGCAGTCCCTGGAGTTCTCCATGTTTGCTCGTGCCGAAACCTGATGGTACTTTTAGATTCTGCACTGATTACCGCAAGGTAAATGCTGTGACTGTGCCAGACAGCTACCCATTACCGCGCATGGAAGACTGTGTCGATAACATCGGTTCCGCCCGTTTCGTCAGTAAACTAGATATGTTGAAGGGATACTGGCAAGTTCCACTTACATCACAAGCGTCAGATATCTCTGCGTTTGTAACACCAGATAATTTTCTTCAGTATACTGCGATGGCTTTCGGGCTCAGAAACGCACCGGCAACATTTCAGCGTTTGGTAAATGTTGTTTTAGCTGATGTACCAAATTGCAATGCATATCTTGATGATTTGGTCATCTATTCGATGGATTGGAAAGAACATATGTGCTTGTTGAGAACCGTCCCTGATAGCACACATACATCTCAGAGACGTCTATTTGATGTGTGTGTTTACGTCTGGAAGACGTATTATTTAGGTTGTTTGCTCATCTGGAATACGTCTATAGGACGTATCCTGTCAGATGTCAAATAGACGTTTAGAAGATGTCTTTAAGATGTTTATGATTTAGAATGTATGTAAAACTGACATCTTAAAGACGTCTATCAGATGTTTGTAAACAGCAGATGCTTTCCAGATGAAGTGATCTTTAACAGACGTCTTGCAGACGTACGTGTGCTATCTGGGGTGTTTGAGCGTCTTGATAAAGCTAATTTGACACTTAACTTAGCAAAATGTGAGTTTGGCCGAGCGACCGTCACTTACCTTGGTAAACAGGTTGGTCAAGGTCAAGTACGGCCGGTGGAGGCCAAGGTTGCAGCAATTGCGGAGTTTCCAGTCCCTACCACCCGACGAGAGCTACGGAGGTTTTTGGGTATGGCTGGGTACTACCGCAGTTTCTGTAAAAATTTCTCGACTGTTGTTAGTCCCCTCACTGCATTAATCAGTCCAACTAAGCTTTTTAAGTGGTCATTAGAATGTCAGCATGCTTTTGACTCTGTGAAAATGCTTTTATGTAATGCACCTGTTCTTATTGCACCTGACTGTACACGGGATTTTAAACTTGAAGTGGACGCAAGCGCAGTTGGCGCTGGAGCTGTTCTCCTGCAGGAGGATAAAAATGGTGTAGATCATCCTGTCAGTTACTATTCTCGTAAGTTTAACAAGCATCAGCTTCACTATTCCACTATCGAAAAGGAAGCACTGGCCTTGCTGCTCGCTTTACAGCATTTTGAAGTTTACCTTGGCTCTAGTAATCTTCCTGTCACAGTGTTTACGGATCATAATCCTCTTGTGTTTTTATCTCGGATGTATAACCAAAATCAAAGGTTGATGCGCTGGGCTCTAGCAGTCCAGAATTACAACTTGGTTATTAAACACAAGAAAGGTGTTGAAAATGTCCTTGCTGATGCTCTTTCGAGAGCTTGAGTTTTTTTCCCTACTTTGAAAACAAACTAGTTTGTTCTTAAGGGTGGGAGTGTTACGTCCTGGTAGTTCGTGCCTCTGTGTTTTTCTTTCTTCCCTCCTCTTTTCCTAGGCACGCCTACAAGAGACGGTTATTGGTTCGGGAGGCTGCCAATCATCATCAGCCCACGTGACGTCATGCTACCCGCTGCCAATCCTGGACCGGCGCCAGAGTTTAAAAGAGCGGCTTGTTGGACGCGAGGATAGTTCGCTTTGCTCTTTGCTCTTTGTTTTCTGTTTTTGTGCTTGTTAGATCTGCTTGTTAAGTTCCTTCGGTACGATGTCATTCTTACGTTGAACAGTTTTGAGCTGTCACTGTTTTCTTTGATTTGTTCTTTAACTTGTTTTTTTCTTTAAGTATTATTTCGACTGTGTTGCTCCTGATCTTTGGGAACGGACAAGGTAGTATGTCACGTGACGTACATGTGCAACACTTAGTGACTTCAATGTATAGATACACCAGTTAGGAATGAGCGCCACATTTGTATGTTTTGTTTGGGTAGAAAGTGTAGGTAAGTTATGGCGTTTGACGCGCTGAAGACTTGCTTTCTTGTTTTTCTTTTCTTGAGTTAGGTTAGTTTTGAACCTGAGTTAGCTTGGGTCCCTTTTTTTGGTTTTGTTCTTTTCTTTTCTTTGGCGACTCTCTTTTGTCCTTTTTCCCTGGTTTATTACTTTTGTTTCTTTTTCATGTAAATATTGTCTTTGTTTGTTTTCTTGTTGTTGTTATTTGTTAGTATTGCATTATTGTATTATTATCCTTAACTCACACCTTTATTTTCTTTTTCCTTGATTGTAAATAAACTCCGTTTAATGGCAGTTTTCGTAGCGTCTTGTCTTTAGCCATCACCACTCGTACGCGCAATGGTCACAATCTCAATGTTACCCCTTCTAACCCTAGACTTAAATTAAGAAGTTGTAACAGCTACCAACACATTACTGTCACTACCGAAAATCTGCAGTCACGACAGAAACATGGGATGCTTTGTCAAAAATATATTGAACTATCAACTAAGATGTTAATATAGTGTTTGGTTCAATTTATATTCAAACTAATGAATCCTTAACTTTAAAATTGTATGATAAACTTTATGCCTTTTACAAAGAAAGATTGGATTCAAAATCCAAATCTCATAAGTTACACTTGAAATATTGTTAAAATTGTAGACTATTATTGATTTACCTTCTTTTTTTTTTTTTTTTTTTTTTTTTTTTTTTAAGTAGCAAATAATATATTTGCAAGGTGGATGTAAACAAAATCTCAATAGGTCAATGTAACCCTTCTTATTAAATTATTTATTGTGTTAGAGCAAAAATATTCAAAAACTTTCTGAAAATGCAATATGAGAATTAACTGCATGATTACTAGAAATGTGTACCTTGGATATTATACAATACAAAATTTGTGGAAAAAGACACATTTTCTTTTCAGGAAGTTTCCAACTCTGACTTTGAACCAATTCTGTAGAATGGCCCTGAGAGAGAGAGAGAGAGAAATCCTAAGGTGGCACACTAAAACATATATATATATATATATATATATATATATATATATATATATATATATATATTTGTTTTTCAGCTTCACCTTGCAGTTATGTTGACGTCAGGATTCTCAGACAACAGACAGAAATTTGCTCTATTTGCATTTTTGCCCAAGGTTCTGAATTCAGTCCAGATCCGCTTTGTACCTGGAAAGAAGCCTCTTCAAATTCTGTGGCCACCGATCAGTCCTTCCTATCTCTGTTCTTCACATGGTCATGCCACTTCCCTCCAGCTCCTTGGAAAGAAAACCTTTAGAGCTTTCTTGATTTTTAACATTAGCAGTCAGAAAAAAAGAAGAAAAAAAATCACCTGCTCAGAGGATATGCTTCATATTTTGCCTCGAGACTTGTGTGTCAGATTATTGCTCCTGATGGCCTCATACTGGCACAAGAGGACTGTTTTTTTTCTTTCTTTTTTCAATGTTGACATCAGGCTGTTTAGTTGTTCACAGCCCACCGCTGGACTGTCATCATTCAGCGCATGTTGTGATATGTCTGAAACGCTTTCGCCATCTGTGCTGATTAGTTTGTGTTTCTCAAGTCGAATGAAGGACAAAATTATGGTGGAAGAAAGGACGAATTGTTTCTCTTATAAACTCTTTATCATTCTTTCATAATGTTTACACAAATGCTAGTCTTGTTAATTGTGAAAACAATGTATTTGGTTAAAAAGTATGATCATGTTTAAAATATGACTTTGGAACAAGCAATATTCAGTTAAAATTGATGATAAATAGAAACCTGGTTATTGTATTTAAAAACACAATTGTCAGTTTATTGGTACTTTACAGAAATATTACCCATTTCATTTATGGATGACTGACAAATTAAGTTTATTAGTTTATGTTAAAGGGTTAGTTCACCCAAAAATGAAAAAAAAAAAAAGAAGAAGTCATTATTTACTCACCCTCATGTCGTTCCAAACCAATAAGACTTTAGTTCATCTTTGAAACACAAATGAAGATGTTTTAAATGAAATTTAAATCTCCATTGACACTCAACTACTTTGTCACTTCAAAACGTTCATAAACAGAACTAAAACAAAACAAAACTAATCCAAATGAATAAAATGGTTTTGACTATATTTTCTGAAGAGACCCAATCGCTTTATATGATGAACAGATTGAATTTAGGCTTTTATTCACATATAAACAATGATCAGCGAACATAAACAGAAGGTCCCGGAGGCTCAAACGTGATGCGTAACACAAGAATGAACGTCATTGTTTCTCGCATAGCAACATATACTTAAGCTTCCATTTACCATAAATGATGTGTGCGTTGATGAATGTGAATAAAAGCTATTAAATTATCATATAAATTCATTATATAAAGTGATCGTGACTCTTCAAATAATTTGGACAGAAATCCGCCCAATTCATATAAGAGAACGATCTCTTTATGAATTTTTTAAAGCAGTAGTTTGAAGTGGCAGTTGTGTGGACTGTCAATGGAGGGACAGAAATCTCTCAGATTTCATTAAAAATATCTTCATTTGCATTTCAAAAGTCTGGAATGACATGAGTAAATAATGACAGAATTTTCCTTTTCAAGTGAATTAACCCTTTAAAACTGCAATCCAAATGGAATAAGTTTTATATGCAGTTCAAAGACATCAATCTTACTCATTAAGTAATAAATAATTATTTATAATTTTTTTCAAGATTTTAGAAGCATGTTACTATTGTCCTCAAATGTCTATAGTGGTTTAATTCCTGGTACTTTGAGCCTGACTTTCGAATATTTGTTGAGAATAAATGAGATTCCATAGAAAGCGATGTTTCAGAGTTGATGGGCTTCCTCGCTGGCATGTTCTGGAAGCTGAACATCATGCTCTTCCATTCGAAAACACATCAAACATCATTCCAAGCTTCTGAAATCATTCAGTGGAACGTCAGATGTCACAATGTCTTTTCAATTACTAGATGTTCCAGACATGCAGCTCCACATCTCAAAGATGGACCAAAAAGAACTGCTCTACCAGTTCCTTATTATACCAGCATTCCAAAGTTAGAAGTTGAACTTACAGATCAATCAATCAATTAAAACTTTATTTATATAACACCTTTCAAACAAATCCAATGCAATTGTGCTTTACAAGTGTAAACTAGCAACTGACACAAATTACAACAATTGCAAACAACACAATGAAATGTTGATAGAATACAATAGAATAGAAATAAATTCTACGTATGTAAATATGTAAATAAAATAGTGGGTTTATAATTTGCATAAAAAGCATAGGCTACTTTTTCACAAAGTTTCAGTTTATTTATAAATCACAATTAAAATCACACCGTTTACTAATGTATGGTGCAATATCATATAACCAAAACTATATAACAAATTAAACGCAGAAAACAAACATGATTTAAACAAATAATACAAACGAAGGCTAGTCTAGAACGCGCAATTTGCTGAGCATGCCATTCGCCTCTCTGACCTGGGGGGCGTTATTGAGTTCAAGAGACATCACGGAGCACGTACGAATCAATAGAAGAAGAGCTTGATTCCCACAGTTCTGTGCGTTCGCAGCCATTTCGGTTTCCTCATCTGCAGTTTAACGTGCTGCAGCGTAAACTCAAAGTTTATTTCTCTTATTTTATTTTAATTTCACATATTTTAGGTTCCAGAACAAGATTTTACTGCGCGAGCGAGTGTGAAGACTTTAAATCGCCAACATGCCGCGGATTATGATTAAAGGAGGCGTGTGGCGCAACACTGAGGTTTGTTTAGAAAACATACACTATTTTAGCATTAAAACTGAACAGCATTTTCATTAATTGAAGGCATTTAAACGTCAAATAATACTTATTTATCTGAATTGTACACGTATTCGCGTTCCTGTGGTTTCATTTTTCTTCTTTTTTTAATGTTGTGGTGTAAAATGCCTTGCAGCTCACGTTGTATGTTTTACATTTTTATGAATCATATATTTTTTGAGTTAATAAAATATCAAAAATAAGAATGAATTTAACGTTACCGTAGTTTTCCCAAAAGTTCATATACCCACACACTTTAGATTGTTTGTTTGTTTTAGGCTAGATTATTAATTAGACCTTATTTAAATATTGGGTGACATTATACGTCAAGATTGAGCACAAACATTAGACAATAATAACATTTTAGTAATCATATGTTTTTTTCAAACGTTAAATTACACGTGCATGTTAAGTCAATTTATCTGTAATGTATAGGTGTTTTCCAACTATGGTTTTTGGTCGTGTGTAGAGACTATTTATTTGTATTTATTCATTTACAGCTTGTTTGTTAGTGGCACCGCACGCATTAACAAAATATATTCTGCTCAAAAGTGACGTTTGCATTGTTTTTCACGGACACTGATGTGTCTTTGATACACAAGTACTCTAACCTTTGAGAGGCTTATTCAGGTAATTTTAGTTTATTATGGTGGAACAATGAAATAATTTAACCCTTTTCTGAGATTTAATTTACAATTTGCATCTTTTCAAAGTTAGCATAGTAACAGTGTCTTAAGTCTGTGATTATTTATTTTATTTACATATAATTTATTTCTATTTTATTTGGCTTTTTCAACATTTCTATCTTGTGAGATAAATTTATTCAAGTCATTTTAGTTTATTATGGTGGATAATTGAAATAATTTCACCTTTTTTAGATTTAATTTACAATTTGCAACTTTTCAAAGCTCAAGTTAGGTTAGTAATATAAAATAATCTGTCATTTTTGAGTCTTGTTGTTGCTCCATTTTCATTTACTCTGTCTCTGTTAAGTTAGACCTTTTTAATTATTCATGTATTTTGTGTGATTTATAAACAGGATGAAATTCTCAAAGCAGCTGTAATGAAATATGGCAAAAATCAGTGGTCTCGAATCGCATCCCTGCTGCACCGCAAATCAGCAAAACAGTGTAAAGCCAGATGGTGAGTTTAAATCTTTGAGTTAGTTTCATTCAGGAGATGTCTCAGAATCTAATGATCAGCATATCTAGACACTGGACAGCATTTTTGAACATCATGGGTGCATTTAAACAATCTCCTTAAAGAGAAACTGTAATGAATACATATGCATTTCACTGATGTGTTTCATGCAGGTATGAGTGGCTGGATCCTAGCATTAAGAAAACAGAATGGTCACGTGAGGAAGAGGAGAAACTTCTTCACTTGGCCAAACTGATGCCCACTCAGTGGAGAACAATCGCCCCCATCATTGGACGAACGGCCGCTCAATGTCTGGAGCATTATGAATATTTGCTGTAAGTACATTTGTTTGATGCAGAATACAAACATGTAATAACTTTCAGTCAAACAGTTTGTACTATGTTGGGTAAAAATAATGTAAATCAATATTGTTATAGTTGAACTTTTCACAATCCACTCTAATCCATGACTTTTTTTTAGTCAGGTTATGGAAATGTAATTCTATGCAATTGCTATGTCATTTTGTATGTTTGCATGCACCTTTTTGCAGAATCAGGATAAACTTGAATGAATTCTTTATGACCGCAGAGATAAAGCCGCTCAGAGAGAGAATGAAGATGATGTGGGCGATGATCCTCGCAAACTAAAACCAGGAGAGATCGACCCAAACCCTGAGACCAAACCAGCCAGACCTGACCCTGTGGATATGGATGAAGGTGAGGGTGTCTGTTAAACGTAATGTCCAGGGGGAAAAAAAAGAAATTCTTTAACACTGCAATGGAAAAGAAAAAGCATAACATTCACAAATGCTTGTGCAGATGAGCTGGAGATGCTGTCTGAAGCCAGAGCTAGATTGGCCAACACACAAGGCAAGAAGGCAAAGCGGAAGGCCAGAGAGAAACAGCTGGAGGAAGCACGGTAAGATCTTGTCATTAGGAGAGATTTGGGGGAAACATTGAATTATCTTTTGAGATACTACTATAACTTATTATTAGATTTTTTATTTTATTTTTTTTGTTTATTTTGCTGTGTGTTTTTGTCTTTTTTTTTTTTTTAAGTCTAAAAAAAAAATTAGGACAGTCAAATTAAGTGACTTAGCAAGTAGCTGAAATAAAATAAATATTTTTTAGGGGTGTAAGAAAATATCGATACACGTGAATATCGCAATATTATGTTTGGCGATACTGTATCGATTCTCAAAAAAACGATCTATTTATTTACATTAGCATTAGCAAACCCAGCTCCCAAAACGATTTTGGCCCAGTCCCAAATGGCACCCTAAACCCTCGCGGTCTTCCTCTGAGTCTGCACTTTCGTGACGTAATGCCACTATGACTGCCGGGAAAATCCTCTGCGTAGCTCGCAGACTTGCGGGCTCAGCATCGAGGGCGCATAACGGCCTCAAAGGGGGTGCTTGCAGGCATCCATCTAAAACCTAAAATGATGAATGGGACACCCTAAGGTCTCGTGGACTTAACGGACACATGCACGCAGCGACAAGTCCACAAGACCGAAAGTGCACATGAAGTGCACCATTTGGGATGCAGCCAGAATTATTCTGCTTCCGTGGTATACAGAGGCGAAGTGTGGACTCATTTTGGCTTCAACTATAAAGAAGCCACCAAGGAGATTGACAAGAGTAAGTTGTTTGCAAAATAGGCCATGTTAAAATCCAAAACTCGGGAAACGCATTGAATCTGAAAGCTCACTAATATTTTCCGACGCTGTCCACGCTGCTGAGAGAGGCCTTCGATAGAATATGTAGTATGTACTGCATGCTTTCCACTCAGTAACAAAATAAACACACATCAAAATGACAGCGGTGGCAGCAGAAAGATAGCATCTGATCATAGTAGTGTGGATATGTTTGCACCATCTCTGTTCAGCACTTCAGTGAAGGCACGTTTATTTAAATAACACTTTATACAATAGACTGCTTTTAAAGCAAGCAGCTTTACAGTATTAAATATAAAACAGACATTCAGTCATGAAATGGACTAAACACTTACTGTTGTTAAAAAGTTTAGAAATTAAAAACTGCTATACTGTGAACCTTTAAAACATATACACCTAAAGAATCCTGCAGTCACTTTACTATTTTCCCATAAATTGCACAACATAGTGATTAGTGATATAAATGCAAATTATACTGTATTGATTAAATAAAATAAAGTTGTTTGTCAGGTTTTATGCATATGGTAGTGTGTTCTTCAAGACTGTTTTTTCTAAAATTAGATCCTCTTTCTAAAAAAACAAGAAATATTGAAATATGTCACCTTTCTTAAGTATCGTATCGTAACCCCTGTATCATGATACGTTTCGTATCGCCAGATTCTTGGCAATACACAGCCCTAACATTTTTTCAGTTAACATTTATTATACATGTATTACCTGCATAACATGAGCAATATCGCACTCGTAGCCGTGCAATATGGCTGATTACCTGCGGCCAAATCACAGCCGTGCTGATATACAGCCATATTACAGGGCTACAAGTGTGATATTGCGTTTATACAACCCGATCACATGAGAGGGGTGGGGGGGCAGTTCTCCTCTGGCGAACAGTGCTTTGTTACAATCAGGTTGCTATCATAAGTCTGATAGGATTGCAACAATCAAAGTATTTATTTCAGTTCCATCCAGTTGAGGATTGTATTCATCAAGCCGGTATGGACGGTCTTTTAAGGAACTGTGGCAATATGTACGCAAAAAAAAATGTATCATATGCATGCCAAAACACATTTTGCCATATATATTCTGAGAGATCAAATGTGTACTATTGATACGCATTTTCATGTGAATAGGTTGTTTTATACAACAGTTCAACGGCACAAGTGATTGTATTTTATAGATTATGGTATTATGGAGGGAGATTGACTAAAAGAGTGTTACCTGCGTGATGCATCTGATATAGCATTCTTTCTTAAGGCTGAGGTCCATGAAATTAGATCCATTATAAAAAATCTGTTTGAATGTACACTGAGGAAAGTGATGTCTTTGTCATTTAAAAGTTAAAGGGATTTCACACAGCGCTAAAACAACTTCCTTGTTCTGACTCACACATAAAGAGAGTCTTTGCCACCATCTAATAGTGTAATGTAACTTTCACTGATATTCACCCTTTCTCAATACCAAATATGGCATATTATTTATATAAAATATTTATTGAACAACAAAATTTAAATTGACTAGCCATTATAAAAGACATGTATATAGCACAGCATAGTTTGAAGTCAAGGGTTTAAAGAACGTCTCCAGTGGAGGCATTCAATTCACACGGACAAAATACATGCGTTCATGCAGCCTACAAATGCACACTTCAGAAGATGGAACAGCTGTATTCGACAAAGTCTGCAAGGTTTGCACAATAAAATGTTCATTGGATAGTCAAAGACTTGTTTAAGTGATATAAATGAGTATTTGCTGAATGTTGACAGTAGATGAGAGAGGGACTTTGGTATTATAGTGTATGCCATTCTATTACTAATAGAAAAGTAAATGCTATAATACTTTTGTTGTATACAGTTGACCTTATTTAACAGTTCTATTTAAAGGTGCTAAAGAGGATGTTTTGTTTTATACATTTTTGCAATATTACTTGAAACTGTCTTTACTAACTGATAAAAGACTTTATTAGGTGCACTGAAAGGAATAATATTAATATACAGCATCTGTGCACAAGGTAGGGCCTTAAAAACATCAGCCAATTGGCCCTCTGGCTTGTCAATCACTACCATGACGTTCCTTGTGCGAGATGTGCGCGGCTGCGCGCTCCAGTAACTTTCCACACTCTACAGGCGCCGCATGCAATGTTTTTGTCCGGAGACAGGAGTAACACCTGCAGATTGAGTTACCTGAGGTGAGTCCGACATAATGAATCCACTTACACGACACAGCGAATGCCGGTGGTAAACACTCGTGTTCCAATACTCGTGCACACGTTTTGGGAGGCGTTCCCTCGAAAGGAGGGGGGTTGTTCTTACGCATGCGCTCATTTCAAAAACTCACTAACAGTCTTTGGTTTCTCAGTTGACGAAAAGATCCTCTTTATCACCTTTTAATAAAGATAAACTAATAAAGACAGAGAAGGGGACGGCTGTGCTCAGGTGCTGGTGTTCTCAGTGCTGTCAAAACAAAAGTGCTTAGTGCTGTTTGACACGTCGTCAAAATAAAAGTCCTGTTTATGACACACTGGCCAAACAGAAAAACTTTTCAGCCAAAAAATGGCAAATATAACTAGTTATACCTAACTAAAATAACTCTAGTGAGTGTTGATTTTATGATCTGAAAAAGTGTAGTTGACTGAGGATTTTATTAGTTCTCACAGTGTTGGAGTTTTTAATAAAGCTGTCTCCACTGTTTTCCCTCTGTTGTTTTCCAAAGTCGTCTGGCAGCACTTCAGAAGCGCAGGGAGCTGCGAGCTGCAGGCATTGACATCCAGAAGAAGCGCAAGAAGAAGAGAGGTGTCGACTATAATGCTGAGATCCCGTTTGAAAAGAAACCCGCACAGGGCTTCTACGATACGTCCATGGAGCTGTATGATCCTTTGGAACCTGACTTCAAACGACTGCGCCAGCAGCATCTGGATGGAGAACTCAGGAGGTGAGCGGGGTCATGTGTTGAGCTGCACGTAGTCCAGTGGCTTGAATGGACATTTTTTTGATCACCCCCTCTGCTCTTTTGTGTATAGTGAAAAGGAGGATCGTGACCGAAAGAAGGACAGACAGAAGATCAAAAAGAAGAAGGAGTCCGATTTGCCTTCGGCCATCTTGCAGACCAGTGGGGTGTCAGAGTTCACAAAGAAGAGAAGCAAACTGGTTCTTCCGGCACCACAGGTCAATTCAGCACAAACATTACCATCTTTTCCGTGGTTAAAGGGATAGTTCACCCAAAAATGAAAATTTGATGTTTATCTGCTTACTCCCAGGGAATCCAAGATGTAGGTGACTTTGTTTCTTCAGTAGAACACAAATAATGATTTTTAACTCCAACCGTTGCGGTCTGTCAGTCATATAATGCATGTCAATGGGAATACAATCTATGGGTCTCATTCATGAAACATTCGTAAATATACGAGTAAATATGTGAGTGATTTGCAAGTAAACAGACTTTCCCGAAAACTCTCCTCCTGATTCACAAATACTTCGTAAACGTCAGAAGTGATAGTGAAATATGTATGTGTGTTAATGAATTCCAATCAGTCGTAAATGGGACGCGTGTGCACGTTCATTCTCAATTACCATAAATCCCGCCCATTAAATCCGACTGACAACTATATATGGGCATCATTTTATGACACCAAATGAAGGATTTTGGCCATTTTATAGGAAACAAGTTCCATAGTTTGCCCAGCCCTATTGAAATCAATTCATTATTTGATTAAAGTGCTCCGTTTGCAGATGCTATAGGTGCGTTCACGCGTCTTCGTAATTCCTGTAGTTACAAGATTCTAGCTTGTAAAAAGCGTTCACGTCCTCGTAGAGTTCGTAATTACAGTTTGTAAGCTGGGAGTTTTCTGAAAGCTCCCACATGTAACATGTGGCCACTATACCACCTGACCGCTGTAGATTGATTTATTAGGCATTGATAGTGGTGCCATGGAAACGCATAATTTCCAGTCCAAGGACCAAAAGGACGTGAACAGCTCCAAATAAAACGTCATTTCAAGATGGCGGTAAATACAAGGTGACGTGAACGCAGCTTATTACTGGCTCTCACAACAAAAGTAAAAAGAAAAAACGTATGTGATTACTATATATAATATTTTTTTCAAAATGCTGTAAATGGGCGTTTCTTCAACTAGGGGCACTTTTAGCCTTGTGAAGTTGAATAAAATAAACTTGTTCAAAAGTCATGTAACACATTCTCATAAGTTTAAATAATTTCTCTAGTTTTAAGGTCTGTAAGAGGACAAACTTAGATTACAAGAGAAATTGTTAATATTTTACATTTTTTCCGACCTGCAATGAACAAATGTCATTTCCACCACATCTCAATATACAGCTATTATTTAAAAATAGAATAACTTATGCCACTCAAGAATTATCTAAGATCATTTTTGTAACTAGTTTTACCAGTTTTTCCACAATGTACATTAATTATACATTTGCCAATGAGATAAAATCAACTGCCCTAAGGACCGAATGCTGAACTGTACACCTGTCACACTCTGAAATTTAATATTGGTTTGGGTAAGAGTTTATTAGAAAATAAATAACTATAATTTTTATATTAAGTAGAGCATGATCTCATAAATTGTGGATACATTTTTAATGTGTGATGAGAACTTTTTTAATAGTTTTTAAAAATGTGTGTGGTGATGGAAATGACAGGGCAGTGGTGGAAATGACAGGGTGTGGTGGAAATGACAATGAGTTAATGTGAATGTAGAGAAACAGTAGAAATATTTATTAGAAAAAACTTAAAGTCTTCACACTCATTAAACTCAATTCACAGAATCACTAAACATAACCACACCTGTTTTAGCGTAGTGCTGAGTTTGATGTATAAAACAAGATTTGTCTCACAGATGAAAGTTACAGTGCATACTGTAAATAACCCACACAAATGATGGCAAGGTAAAAATATAAGCAATAAATGATGCATCAAAATTTCAACATTGTGAGATAATTATGAGGCTATATAATTTTGAGAGTTTGATACTGAAATGTTCTTATTGGTCTCTTGAATGAATACTTATCTTCTGTAAAGAGTAATTGTAAAGAACACCTGAAACTGTATCATTTAAACGGAGGTGTGGAATGTGGAAAATTGAGCACCTTGAATGTGTGAGTGTGTATGTTTGCATGTGTGTGTGAGAGAGAGCGTTTGACAGATCTGTCTCTTTTAAGTCTCTCCTTCATATTTTATAGGGTCAGCTTTTATTTTGTCCCTATAGGCCTGTGACCTTTCTTTTGTTGTCTTAGGTGTCATCTTAAATAGAAAAAAAATGAAATCAATTAATATAAAAGTAATATAATTTAGAAATAAATCATAATATAATTATAAATATAAAAAGTATTGTAACACACTATATTGCCAAAAGTTTTGGGACGCCTGCCTTTAGTGCTTATGAACTTTAATGACATCCCATTCTTAATCCGTAGGGTTTAATATGGAGCTATTCAGCAAGGTTTAGGAGTGTGTTTATGGAAATTTTTGACCATTCTTCTAGAAGCACATTTGTGAGGTCAGGCAGTGATGTTGGCAAGAAGGTCTGGCTCACACTCTCCTCTCTAATTCATTCCAAAGGTGTTCTATCACGTTGTGGTCGGGACTCTTTGCAGGCCAGCCAAGTTCCTCCACACCAAACTCACTCATCAATGTCTTTATGGTCCTTACTTTGTGCACTGGTGCGCAGTCATGTTGGAACAGGAAGGGGTCATACCCAAACTTCCCACAAAGTTGGGAGCATGAAATTGTCTTGGTATGCTGAAGCTTTAAGAGTTCCTTTCACTGGAATTAAGGGTTCAAGCCCAACCCCTGAGAAACAACCCCACACCATAATCCCCCTCCACCAAACTTTACACTTGGCACAATGCAGTCAGGCAAGTACCATTCTCCTGGCCACCACCAAACCCAGACTCGTCCATCAGATTGCCAGACAGGGAATTGTGACTCCTCACTTCAGAGAACACGTCTCCACTGCTCTAGAGTCCAGCAGCGGCGTGTTTTACACCACTGCATCCGATTCTTTGCATTGCATTGGTAATGTAAGACTTGGATGGAACTGCTCGGCCATGGAAACCCATTCCATGAAGCTCTCTACACTGTTCCTGAGCTCATCTGAAGGACACATGAAGTTTGGAGGTCTGTAGCTATTGAGTCTGCAGAAAGTTGGCGACTTCTGTGCACTGTGCACCTCAGCACGCGCTGACCCCGCTCTGTGATTTTACGTGGCCTACTGTACCACTTCGAGTTGCTGTTGTTCCCAATTGCTTTCATTCGGTTATGATACAACTAACAGTTGACCGTGGAATATTTACTAGTGAGGAATTTTCACAAATGCGCTTATTGCACAATCACGGTACCACGCTCGAGTTCACTGAGCTCCTAATAGTGACCCACACCTGTGAAAGTGACTGGAACTTCTGAATTCAATGATTTGGAGGGGTGTCCTAATACTTTTGGCAATAAAGTGTATTGTTATAAAAAGTATTACACAACTATACTCCCACTATCCATATCAATTGTACTTCTTAACCATAAATGTCATTTCCACCACATGCTGTCTTTTCCACCACAGAGGGCAGTGTGGTGGAAATGACTGTGGTGGAAATTACATTTCACACAAAATGCAGCCTTATTAATGAGCAAAACGTTCGGATGTTAAACGCACTATTTACGCGTGACTGGGAGCAGGTGTAGATTTCTTTCGTACCAACTAACATTTGGAAAATACGAACATTTTAATGAATCCGAAAATTTACGGCAGAACCACTTTACACACGATTTACACAAATTCTTTCTGCTCTTGTTTCATGAATGAGACCCAATGAGAGTAAAAAAAAACATGCACAGACAAATCCAAATTAAACCCTGCAGCTCTTGATGACACATTGACGTCCTTAGACAGTAAATGATTGGTTTGTGTGAAAAACCGAACAGTATTTATATATATTTTTTTTTTTACCTCTAATACACCACTGTCAACTGACTTGTGAGGGCGCACGGCATCCGGTACATGAGGTGTGTACGTGCTCTGGCGTACCTACCCTTCCCTATTCTACTTATGGAAAAAAAATGTTTGTTCCATAAGTTGAAGAGGGAAGGCGTAGGACATACAGCGTAAGCTTTTTGAAGAATACAGAAAGCGGAAGCACGTGCAAGGCAATCATTTGTGTTTATAAAGAATTTACATTTGTATTTTTGTAGAAAATGACCGATCATTTCGCTAGATAAGACCCCATTTATTTTAGAGCTGCTGTACAGCTGAATTGAGAAATTTGCATCATTCAGTAATTTTCCTGTATCATTCATCACTGTAAAGCTGCTATAAAACAATCTGTATTATATAAAGCACTATATAACTAAAAGTGATTTGACTAGAGTAGACAAAAGCACATAAATTACTACATTTTAAACTAAAATTAAAATTAAAAGCAAATTCAAAATATTAAATATTATAATAGTATATAAATCTAAAATAACACTAATCAACACATTAGCCACTCAATGTGTTTTTATAATAGATTTGCATATAGTTTAAGTAACTACATTTTTTATGGATTTGATTTGAATTTAGATCTCTGATGCTGAGCTGGAGGAGGTTGTCAAGCTGGGTCAGGCCAGCGAAGTTGCCCGTCAGACCGCTGAGGAGTCTGGAATCACTAACTCGGCCTCCAGCGCTCTTCTGTCTGAATACAACGTGACCAATAATTCCATGGCCCTGCGCACACCCAGAACTCCAGCGGCACAGGACAAGATCCTGCAGGTTTGGTCCAGTTTCGCACACTTTTCAAACTAGTTGTTTTGTGTTCTGCCCTGAGTCTCACAGCTCTGTTCTTTTATCCCCACAGGAAGCCCAGAACCTGATGGCACTTACGAATGTGGACACCCCTCTTAAAGGAGGGCTGAATACCCCTCTCCATGAGAGTGACTTCTCTGGTGTCACACCACAGAGACAGGTGGTCCAGACTCCCAACACCGTGCTGTCTACACCCTTCAGGTACCCGTTATGCATGAAAATGTGGACTTTTAAATGGAAAATGTAGCTTAGCATGTTCATAATCCTAGTATTTGAGTTTTGTAAAATGTCTTCAAAAATAAAATGCCATATTAAAGAAGTAAAACTGCATTCATATTACAAGCAACATGCAGCGACAAAGTGGCACAATCTCATTTCAATGGAGAGCTGGTTTCGATTTCCAGAGAAACAAGCGACAGTGACTGTTGACAACAGGATGTTGGCATGTCCAGTGGCGCGACAAAGTTTTAGATGTTTCATTTTTATGCGAATGAAGAGACTTTCAGGAGGAGCAACCAATAGGAGTGAAATCAGTGGAGTGCACGTGATCCGTCACTACATCATGTAGTGGAGTGTCGAAGAAAAATTCAGCTTTGCATCACAGGAATAAATTACATTATGCAATTTTTTCAATTAGAAAAGTTATTTTAAATTGTAATATTTCACATCACATTATTTACTGTATTTTCAATTAAATAAATGCAGTCTTGGTGACTTTAAGCAAATTTTTTTTAAAAACAATCTTACCAACCCCAAACTTTTGAACAGTATTGTATTTTGAACCAGTTGTTATCTATCTGCATCTGATTTTTTAGAATATTAAAGTATATGCTAAATATCAGTTTAATGATTTGTGTGAATAAAGCCTTTTTGAATATGGTTTCCCAGAACCCCCAGCCATGGAGCCGAGGGCATGACCCCACAGGGTGGAATGACCCCTAAACCCTTGGTGGGTGTGACCCCAGGCAGGACCCCGCTGCGGGACAAACTCAACATTAACACAGAGGAGGGTAGTGTGGACTACAGCGACCCATCTTTTGCAAAACACTTGGTGCGTTAAATCATTTCGATAATTGTCTTTAAGTGGATTTAATGCAATTTTGATTTTAAATGCAAGTCTAAGCCAATTTGATTTAGGTATGTCAGAGATGTCAGCAGCGTGTTTTTGCATCATGGATGTGTTCTGGTGTGTTAGATGTGTTCTGTTTCTTCCAGCAAAGGGAGTCCCGTGAGCAGCTCAAGTTGGGCTTGATGTCTCTGCCGGTGCCAAAAAATGATTTTGAGATTGTTCTTCCTGAAAACGCTGAGAAAGAGCTGGAGGAAGCAGAGGTGGACGAGAGTTTCGTGGAGGATGCAGCCGAGATAGAACTGCGTAAACAGGTCAGTTGACTAAACGCTGTGACCTGTCAGCTTCTAATGCACCTTTTTGAAATCTGCAAACACACCGATGTTCATAAAGCGGTTCGCTCAAGATCCAGAGGGTGCTGTATTTAGTGTTTGTTTATTTGTTTTTGGTGTTATTTATCTTGTGTGACATTTCCACAGGCCGCCAGAGATGCTGAGAGGGAGAAGGAGCTGCGTCAGAGACACACACCAGTTCAGAGAGATTTACCAAGACCTTCAGAGGTGAGGACATTCATGCACGTCCCATACATGCTCCCTGTCCAATATGTCCCAACAGGGTTATTATTGTTAAGTAAAATTAAATAAATGTGTGTATATATATATATATATATATATATATATATATATATATATATATATATATATATATATATATATATATATATATATATATATATATATATATATATATATATATATATATATATATATTTATTTATTTATTATGGGGGGGGGGGTGTCATAGTGTATCTATGTGGTTGTTCAGCTCTTTGATCAGCCTTGCTTTTTTTTTTTTTTTTATGTGCTATATAAATTTGAAACTCGAAACAACATACTGTGACATTTGTAATGTACAAACTTTTCACCACTTTTTACTATTGACTAGTTGGTCCTTTTTGCTTCATTAATTTGTACAGTAAAATTTTAAGAAGTAAAAAATAAGCATATGTATGTATGTATGTATGTATGAATGTATGAATGTATGTATGTATGTATGTATGTATGAATGTATGAATGTATGAATGTATGAATGTATGAATGTATGAATGAATGAATGAATGACCCGTCACGGAAACCAGGGACACAAGTTGGCAGCACAACTCTTGAGCAAAATGAGAAAGAAGCATTTTTTTTTCAAAATTGGTGATTTTCGTTTTTTTGCAGAATCTGTTAGTTGAGATCATGAAGAAGCCTTTCCGTGTTTGAGATAGCAGTATTGGTATATTTAAAAGCGTACATTTTGAGGTTGAAATCGGCTTGTTTTTCGGAGATTCTAGCACGCAGTAGGGGCGTGTTATTGTCTGTGTGTATTTCCATACTGGGAAGCGTGGCTACTTACTATGCAGCGCTCTAGCTGATATCAAAATTCAATGAAGAACCGTGGCCGTTACACCGAAAATGTTTTGAAGTACTTCTTCGACAAGCCGGATGCTTATGAACAAGCGCTCACTGATTCTGAAGACGATCTGAGCGACAATGAAAGCGGCATAATAAGACATTACCTCTCTGGAGTCGGGTAACGCGCCGGCGCATTTTGCAGGATTTTTTTCACATTGCAGCAAAACAGACTTAAAATACTCCGTAATTTTTTGTCATAGAGACATAAGTAATATATCAATTGAAACTATAGAATGTCTTCTTTTATTTGTGTACACTCAGAGTAAAAACAAAATGTTGTGCTTTTTGAAAAAAATTGAATTGAATATAAATAAAATGTATAGGTCTAGGTAAAAAAAAATAAAAATTAAATAAATAAATAAATAGATGTGTATATATGTGTATATGTGTATATATGTGTATATATGTGTGTGTGTATATGTATGTGTGTGTATATTATATATAGACAGAGACACAGACACAGCCACAGCCATGAGATGAAGTCATAAGGGTAGCCTACAACAATGCCTCTGTGTTCAGGTGAATGAGACCATACTCCGGCCTCATAATGTGGAGCCACCTCTGACGGACCTGCAGCAAGCCGAAGAACTTGTCAAGAAGGAAATGATCACCATGATCCACTATGACTGTCTGCATCACCCCTTCAGTGATGTCCAGGCCAAGAAGGGTAAAGGAGTGGGATCCAGCTCCAACAACGCAGAGCACATCACCTACCTGGAGAAAACGCCCTACGATAAGATCTCAGAAGAAGAGCTCAAAAAGGTTTGCTTCTTTTGGTTAATTATTAGACCCACATGGCATAGGCACTTTTCTTTTTTTTATTTTTTTATTTAATCTGGGAGGAACATCTGTGAGTTCTTTATTATAAAATTATTTAATTACATTTTAATTGGGAACATGCAGGGCTTTGGAGAGGTCTAGAATTTTAAATATGACATTCAAATTCTGTGTGAATCCTTGGAGCTTTTGTCATTCTGCAGGTATAGATTCACTGTGGCCTGGCAAATTACTTAGAAGGGTGAATCACCCCAAAATTCACCCCAAAATAAAGTATTTTGCATAATGAAAATTGAGCCTATTTTAGGATAATTAAGGTCCAAATTATGCATATTTACATTACTGTCATTACTTTTCATTAGGGTTGCAACTAACAATTTTAATGATTGGTTATTCTATAAATTATTTCTTTGATTAATTGGCTTTTTACAAAGTTTATTTTCTTTTTTTTTAATGGGAAACAATTGTACTGCATATGATCAATAATGAAATTCAAATTTATCAACTTTTTTAGTTGTTGCAAATGTATTGACAAATTAAAGGTGCCCTATATTTAAAAAAATTAATTTACCTTAGCCTAGTTAAATAACAAGAGTTCAGTACATGGAAAAGACATACAGTGAGTCTCAAACTCCATTGTTTCCTCCTCCTTATATAAATCTCATTTGTTTAAAAGACCTCCGAAGAACAGGCGAATCTCAACATAATACTGACTGTTACGTAACAGTCAGGGTGTATGCTCCCAATATTTGCATATGCCAGCCCATGATTGAGGCATTACACAAGGGCAGCCAGTATTAACATCTGGATGAAAGGCATTAGACAAGGAATGTCCAGAATGTCTGGATGTGCACAGATGAATCAACAGACTAGGTAAGCAAGCAAGGACAATAGCAAAAAATGGCAGATGGAGCAATAATAACTGACATGATCCATGATAACATGATATTTTTAGTGATATTTGTAAATTGTCTTTCTAAATGTTTCGTTAGCATGTTGCTAATGTACTGTTAAATGTGGTTAAAGTTACCATTGTTTCTTACTGTATTCACGGAGACGAGCCGTCACTATTTTCATTTTTAAACACTTGCAGTCTGAAGTTGTGTTTGTGCATTATACATTCTTTATAAATCTCTCCAACAGTGTAGCATTAGCCGTTAGCCACGGCGCATAGCCTCAAACTCATTCAGAATCAATGTAAACATCAAAATAAACACTGTACTTACGCGATTAGACATGCTGCATGACGAACACTTTGTAAAGATCCATTTTGAGGGTTATATTAGCTGTTTAAACTTTTTTTTTTTTAATGTTGTTTAAGGCAATTGCGAGCTCTTGGGGCGTGGAGCATGGGATTTAAAGGGCCACACACCCTGAATCGGCTCATTTCTAATTATGCCCCAAAATAGGCAGTTAAAAAAATGATTTAAAAAAAAATCTATTGGGTATTTTGAGCTGAAACTTCAGACACATTCAGGGGACACCTTAGACTTATATTACATTTTTTTAAAAAAAGTTCTAGGGCACCTTTAAGTATACATCATGGTTAGTATGCTGATTTTAATAGAAATACACATTTTGGTGTTCAGACATGATGATTTTCTTAACTGTATTACAGTATTGAAAATTGAGGGTAAATATATTTAATGGTCAGAAATAATGTCACATTGCAAAAAACCTTTATGCAAAATAAAATTTTTAATTTTATTTTTGGCATCAGTTCAATCATAACAGTAGATCACTCTTTGTAGTCAAACACAGTGCATCAGTAGGCTCATGCTGTATGTGTGCATTTGACAGGCTGGAGAGCTGCTGGTCCAGGAGATGGAGGTGGTGAAACATGGGATGGGTCATGGAGATTTGTCTATGGAGGCTTATAATCAGGTGTGGGAGGAATGTTACAGTCAGGTCCTGTACCTGCCTGGACAGAGCCGCTACACCCGAGCCAATCTGGCCAGCAAGAAGGACAGAATCGAGTCTATGGAGAAGAAGCTGGAGGTAAGATCATCCTCAATGTGTTCTGCGCACTCCCTTTGCATCCAGTAGATGGCGTCGTCGTCGTTGTAGAAGAGTGTATTTGGGTATATTCAGGTTCAAAGATTTGAAGTATTAATCAGGGTTTTGTTAAAATCATTCGAGTGCCTTATTTATTTATTTTAGTGTGAGAGACAGTTTATTCCAGTCTATTCTTTGTGCTCTTAAAAGACCTGCAATGTGTTTATTTTGTTTCATCTCTCTATTTATTTATTTATTTACTTATATTTAATTATATTTTATTTATTTTGTTACATAATTTTAGTTTTATTTTGCTGGGTATTTCATATTTAATTTTTTAGTTTATATTTTACATTTATTTTTCTTAGTTTAGTTTTTTACTATTGCTTAAGCACAATTTTAAAAACAAGGCTCATTTTGTCAAAACACTACACACAATTCACAGATCCACACACAAGTAGCAGAACACCTCAGTTCTTTTGCAAAATGAAAAACTTCATTCAAAACTTTACATTAATTTAACAAAACCCAACTTTGACATTGTGTGGAACACATGGTTCATACATTCAAATTCTGTTTGATTCATTTACATTCATTTACAGATTGATGTGCTCAATCGTAAACACGTGTAATTTTATATATATATATATATATATATATATATATATATAAATTTTTTTTTTTTATCTCCAGAGATATTGTTAGAGTAATGCACATGAATATATTGACAATATTGACAAAAAAAACAACAACAAAAAACACAAGATCAGTACTGCACATTGATGAAAATATTTATTTTTCACCACATTGTTAAACCATTCAATACATCAATGCCTTTCCAAAGGATACATTTTGCACTGAAAATCAGAACATATTCTAAATACAGTATATTACACAAACAAAAACATTTGTGGAGACAAAACAAAAGCATGATTTTAAATGAATTTCTTTTTTTAGAAAAAACACCTAAGCATCAACTATTGGCCTAGCTGGATCTGGCCATAGCACTTCATCCACATCATAGGCGTTGTCCTCTCATGCAAGACAGCGAGGGAAGAATCTTTTTGAATGGTGAATCCATCCTTGCACAGACCCTGCATCAATTAGATCATGAATTCTCTTGAATGGTAAAACCTTTAGGAACTTCAAAAGATAAAACAGCGAAATTCCTAATATTACTTCCAATATTTCCAAATTATGTTCATTTTCATAGAGCGGGCCGATATCGTGACGATTTAAAATCAATCGAGAGAAGCAGATATCGTTATCGTGATAAAATACGATTAATCGTGCAGCCCTAATTTAATTTGACTTGACATTTGATATTCAACAGTGTCCTTGACATTTATTTAACAGTGCTTTTGATCTGCCTGCATTGACACTATTCTTTAAAAGGAAAAAATTATATACCAATTATCAATGTAAAGCTGCTTTGACACAATCTGCATTGTAAAAAACGCTATATAAATGAAGGTGAATGAGGCACATCCTAGGGCTGCATGATTAATCGCATGAGATTGTCATGCGTGTCTCATCAGTAAAGCCGATTCTGTGATTAGCGGTACTTGTGATTAGCAGTACTAGTGATTAGCGGTAAATGTCCATCACCTGCTTTCAAATGGAGCGGCACTTAATATACAGAGGTACTTTGAGTGCCAGCTGTATTTCCTAATATGCGACAGCAGGGGGCAGTGTGCGTGCAGCACGCTGCTTCTAAGGCAAATTGAGTGTGTGTTTATTCCTCTCAACTGCGTAACGGCTTTTATAGTGAAGAAACGAGAGGTATGGTTGCAAATACAGGTGCTCTTGCAGAAACCAGATGCACGAAGCAAAATGTTCGCGGACAAGCTACGCAATATCGTGTTCATAATCGAAGGCGATTCATCTACGATTATGAACGCGATATTGCGTAGCTTGTCCGCGAACTACGGCTCTGTATATTAAGTGCCGCTCCATTTGAAAGCAGGTGATGGACATTTACCGCTAATCACAGAACCGGCTTTACTGATGAGACACGCATGACAATCGCATGCGATTAATCGTGCAGCCCTAGCACATCCTGACATAGGGCTGGAGATTGTAAACCTTCCATGCCCAAAAAAAAAGTTTAAGGAAAGGACAGTATGGTGGGATGTATTGGAGTGAAAATTGTGGACTCTAATGAACTAGTTTTAGACCAGAGCAGATAGGTGGACATTTATGATTTCCCATATGACAATGTATCTCATCTGCTCTGCATCCATTTGGTCTTCTGCTGTGACAATTTTGTGTAGTCTGTCTAAAATGTGAATATGTGGGTGTGTTGTAAGGGCCTTAGTTGGCATGCTGGTGGAGGACCACATTCTGTGTGATTGCAACATACATTGTGTGTTACCACCACGTTGGCCCAGAACATTCAAAATGATATTTCTCCTTCTCACTCTTACTGCAACATTGCCTTCCATTTGTTGAAGACACAAACTCACCTTTTGCCTTTTTATAGTACTTGATTGTTGAGTTTAAAGTTAAGCACCTAAGTGTCTCCAGACCTGATGGCCACGTTTGATCAGTTGGTTTATAGGTGTGGTATTTTAGAAAGCAATGTCTTGAAATGGCAAAGAAGTGACTTTATATTAGATTTCTGTGTCTAATGTAGAGAAGTGTTTAGTGTTTTGCAAAAAGTGTGAGGCAGAGAGTGTGCTTATAGTTGTGCAGATCTGGGCTAAGGTTTTGCTCCTTGAGTTTAGTTTCAGTAACTGTTATTTTTAATTTTAGTGTTTAAGCAATCGTAAAAAACTATATTTTTGCTGGGTACTTCCTCCTTTTTTGTAATTGATTTTGTAATGTTTTGGTTCTATTGTATTGTAGCGTTGCACGATATACCAGTACTAGAAAGGTATCGCGATACCCTGCTTTTAAAAACGGTCTGGTTCTTCATTTTATTAGTACCGGTACTTTGAGTGCCATTGCCGACAGACAGATCAAGCCCACAGACACCACAAAGCCCGTCTGCAAAAGATGTTACAAAATAGCGCAAGCGAAGGGAGTCAAAAGCATCTTGCCGTCAAATATCTCGATTTGAACAAAGCATTTAAAGAGCGGCAGGTTAGTGAATGTGATACCAGCATTATGTTTATGCTCTCAAACATTAAATGAGTGTTTATTTATTGTGCAAACAGACCTCGGTAAAGAGGTGTATTATTGAGTCTAAGTTTAATAAGTGATATCTGGTTGCAAAAATAAAATTAATTTAAAAATACATAAATATGTGAAGTGTATATAGTTATTTTAAACCAATATGCTTTAGTAACATTGCTCTAATTATTTACAGTAATATAATTTTTACAATAATTTTATGGTCAAAAACACCTAAATATGTAAAAAAAAAAAGCATAACAGCAAATAATTTACAATTTTGAGTATGAAAACAATAAACATTAAAAATTATATTAAGTCTAACTCTAACTTTGTGGCATCCAGAAGTAGCCCATCAGCCTGCACCGTGAAGAAAGAAGTTCTGTCATATCATATGTTATTTATTTACTTTTCCTGCGGTTTTTGGTTTTTGCCATAGTATCGTTTAAGAGTCGGTATCATGATATTTAAGTTGGGTATCGTATCGAAGTCCAAATTTTGGTATCGTGATAACACTATTGTATTGTATTTATTTTTAAATATTATCTTTTACCTTAATTTTTTTTTTACATAAATTTATTTATTTTTTGGTAGACATTTCATCTTTTTGTATTCTATAAAGTTTATTTTATAATACAGAACATGTATGAATTCACTCAAGTGTCTTATTTTTTTTAGTATATGAGACCATTAATTCCAATCTCTTCTCAGTGCTCCTTAAAGCCATTCAGTGTGATAACCTTGCAATTAACCAGTCAAAAGAAACCGTGATGAATCCGTTAATTCTGTTTTAATGAGGACTGCTCTAAACTTCTCCTGGGCATTCATGCTTGGTTTAACACAGACAGAAATGTTTGCCACCAGTAAGACAGCCAGTGGCCTGCAGTTTCAGGATGTGCAGAGCTTCAGTTCATTAGGACACCCCCCATTTCACAAAGACTGCGTTTGTGTTCATGTGTCTTGGCTGGGAACGTGTGGCGGAAACTTGGAGGCCATTCACACAGCAGCACGTTCAGAGACGTGGGGGAGTTTGTGTTCCTGCAGGAAAGAGGGAAGCCGTGGCATGCTGCTCTCATTCAGAGAATCACCAGGATTTATGCCGGCAGCATCTGTACAGCACATTTATGAACCGACCTCAGCTGTAGTTATATAATATATTTGATATTCTCAGTTTACATCTCACAATTTATTCACAGAATTAAAAAAGCTAATTGCGACTCCTAAAATTCTGACTTTTTTTCTCAATTTCGATTTTATCTCTTACAATTGTATTTAATTTTATTAATATGAAATATAATAAAGGATGTTTTACTTTTTTCTTTTTTTTTTTTTTCTTTTTTTTTTAATGTATTCATAGCCTTGAGTTCATCAGCTGATACTCACTTTAAGATTATCTACATTGGCTGACAGTCATGCGTCTGCTGTTGTGCTGGTCTCACTGATCTCCCAGTGTCTCAGTTCATCTGGGATGTTTTACCCAGAGATGCCCAGTCAGGACTTTCAGCTGGCAACAGGACACTTGCTGGAAAACGTCAGGCGCTCAAATGAAAACAGATCCATTATAATTGCATAATGGTTTGTTAAAGCCCAAAGACATGGCGTGTGTTTCTGAGGCCTGTGTTGACATTGGAGGTTTATTGTTTTTGTTTCCATCTCATAACTTCGTAGAATTCACTGCTTTTATGCATGTCACACATTATTGCAAAATTGAACGTCTGAAAATAGTTTACGTTTGCAATGGTTTCAATATTTCGTGGTGCCAGTGTCTGAAGGCAAGAATTGAATCCTGGTTTTTCTCAGACCTCCCATTGCAACATGACGAGCAATAACTGTTTCAACTGAGCAGTGATTAAAGTTTGATTATTGTGGGTTTTTTTTGGACTTTATTTATTTGATTTATATTTTGTTTGTGTGTTTCTTTTGCTTGGCGTTTTATTTTTAAATGAAAATGGCGTCTTACATTTGACTTTTTTTAATTGTTTATTTAAATGTAGTTTTTATGTATATTTTATTTTTCAACTCATCCATTATTTTCTTTTTATCTAGACAAATTAAGTCTGGCATCAGTGCAAAAACAGTTTCACATGATACTCTTTTAACACAGTTAAAAAAAAAATAATCATGCAGCAGGTAGATCAGACTTTGCATGTGGTTTATTTAATCACAGTGCAAAGTCCTTTTAAAATTATTCTGATTGCAGTCTTGTTTGTAACTGTTCTCACTTCCTGTGTCGATGATAGATCAACAGAGGCCACATGACCACAGAGGCCAAGCGTGCGGCAAAGATGGAGAAGAAGATGAAGATTCTTCTGGGCGGGTATCAGTCTCGGGCCATGGGTCTGCTCAAACAGCTCAGTGAACTCTGGGATCAGGTGGAACAGGCCAACGTGGAGCTCCACACCTTCCAGGAGCTGAAGAAACAGGAAGACCACGCCATTCCACGCCGACAGGAGGTGAAAATCTCTATTATATAACTCTATTAAAGCTGCTTAGCATAACACAAATGTAATATCATGTATCAGAACATCTAATAGATATGTAATGTATATGAATGTATGTATGTATGTGTGTCTATATATTATTAAAATTAATTGCTTACAAAGTTAATAATTTCCTGATCATTTCACTTTACATCAACACTGTCTTTCATTATCCAGGCCCTGAGAGAGGATGTTCAGAGGCAACAGGACAGAGAAAAAGAGCTGCAGCAGAGATTCGCAGACCTGCTCCTGGAGAAACAGACGCTTTCACAGAAGTTTTGAGTGGGACGTTCATCCTCAACATCTCTGCATCTCCTGTAGTCAGTACAGTAGCTGTTTGTGCTAATCCTAAAGTCTAGCCTTACCATTCCACTTCAGTGTGCACATCAGCATGTTTTATATCTTTACTGTGTGGGTCCTTCTCTTTCTGCTTTAATGAACTGCTTTCAGCTTCTTAATTTTGAGTTTGAGATTCACCTGCTGCTCACAAGGAACACCAGGATTTAATTCACAGATTTGTTTTTAAAAATGTTTTTCGTCTTACTAGTGCGAATACAACCTTGTAAGTGTAAATATCGTCTGTTTTCTGGTATGTTTTTCCCATGTCAAGCCATTTTAAGGTTTGTTCTGAATATAAGAAGCTTCTGCTCCTTTTCTGGTGTAAATTGGAATGACTGGCATTGAAAATGTACATCATTTACAAAATAAATCATCAGCACTGAGTTGCTCCATGCTGTGAATGAGTGGCACGTTTGTCAAAAGCTTTCATTCTTTCCTTCTCAAATCTTACTTGAGCTTCATATTTGGTCTTCTGGGATTGACTATGCACATGTGAGAGTAATGAAGTGTTGTGGTATTGATTATTTTTATTTTGCTGGACATTTCATCTTTTATTTGTATTTTTTAGATTTACTTTTTTTTTTTCATTTTTATTTGCCACTTCATTTTATTTTTTAAAATCTTACCTCATCCATTATTTTCTTTTATTTTGTGAAATTAAGTCTGGTATTAGTGCAAAAACAACTCTAACAAGGAGGCTATGGCTGCAGCCTCTCATCTCTTGAGATCAGAGTAGTGAGGTTTACTCGCACAGCAACTACTAGCTGGCCTCCATTTTTATATATATATATATAATTTCTTATATCTGTGGAAGGTGTAGGTTCGTAAAATGTTCGTCCAGTCATTGCATTCGGCCCGACCTGCCTGTCGGCGTATGTATTTACATTCCATCGTAACAAAGCACTGTTCGCTAGAGGAGACACGAATTTATGTATTTCAGTGGCAACACTATCAATGCTGAAATGAATCTGCAGCAGTGAGGTGGTACAGGTCAGTTATTATGTTCATTATTATTGTGATGTTATGTGCTTTGAGTTTGAGACATGAAGTAGTTAATGCTATAGTGATGGGACAAAACTAAGCTTTTCAAAACTTCAAATCAATTGAACCAATTGCTTCGCAAAATGATTCACTGTTTCGAAGAGTTCGGAATGCCACATGCTGGTGACCCCTGCTGGTCAGAACAGTGTAAATGCAGCGAAAACTCAGCTCAAACATGCTTAAACGCATTTTACAAACCAATTGCAAATGTCTTATTGAAAGTAAAATCTATCAAATGCAATTAACTAATCACCTAATAAGATTAAATATTAGTGTCTTTAATATATGGTGTTTTGTCAACTTTCAGGACTTGTGTTAGTTCATGGATGGCTCAGCTAAAGAGGCCAATAAGAGTCTATTAAATTAGACTATTATTATTCCTTTTACAGTTTTTGCCCGTGGCTTGAACACTATAGACCCATGCTTTGACTAAAGTAACACAACTTGAAGCTTTTGTTACCAAAACTCAAACACATGTACCCATACCTTAAACAAAAGCGCTGCTTTGCACTCTAGTTGCAATTCTGCAACACACTTACTCCTTTATGCAACACACTTGGTCCTGCATACTACACTCTATTTCATACATAAGACACTTCATTCAAAAATGAAATCTCAGGGTGCCATTTGGAAAACACATGTATCCAAAATACAAAACACATCGGGTAATTGCAACAACTCAAATACACAGCTCAAAACATTTACTTACAAAACTGAACACCAATCAGCCAGCAACAAAAAGGCCTCAGTTAAGCCATTTTGAGAACTTTGCAAGCATGGAGAGCAGAGGAAGAGGAAGACAAAGAGAAAGAGGAGTAGTTCAAAGAGGCTATGCACTGAACAATATTTCATATGACATTAGAGCAATGGTGCTGGATCATGTGGCCAGACCCAAACAGACGGCAGGATCTATAATCCCACCCACGCACAATTTGCCTGTTTTTCTGTATTTACAGTAGTGTATTTTGTTTTATTTTTGTATTATTTTTGCGTTACTGCATTTACTATACTGGGGTGCGTTTCCCAAAGCGAACTATGGTCGTAAGTTCCGTCGTTACCAATAGAGTTCAATGGGACTTACGGCCATGGTTTACCAACGATGCTTTCGGGAAACTCACCCCTGTACTGTAAAGTGTAGTACTGTGATGTGTAGGAATGTTAGGTTTTGATAGCAGAGTTTAGGTTTTGATAGTAGAGTTTCAATTTGACAGAGATGTGAATGGTATATTTCCCCGTGTTGTGTCACGTTTAGTTTTGGCACAATGAGCGAAGTTTTGTAAAATGTGTTCAAGCAACGGGCAAAAACTGTAATTATACTGCCTAATTAAAATCTCTACAAAATACAAATATATAAAACTGATCAGAGACTTGTTCAATTGTTTGCCACTGGGGGACATTCTCAGTGAATCCGCATGATTCATGGGCTCACAGAGATCAGCAATCATAGGTGGCGTGTATGTAAGGCTGGGCAAGACCTCTCACTCCAACTTCTGCCTGCTGCTGCTTTTAATTGCTTTTAGAGAGAAAAGCTGTTCATAATTGCTGGTCTAGGATCAGTTGTCTCCGTAATAATTGCATATTGATGATTTGGCAAACAATCCAGTGTGTATCTGTTTTTGCGCTCTGGAGAGCATCAAAAGTTTATATTTACAAAGTGTTTTTGCAGCATTAAGCAATGTAGCCAATCACAGACATGCCTTTTGAATTCTTGAATGTGATCAGAGGTGTTCAAGTCAGGATCCACTCACCGTTCAAAGTTGGAGTTTTTGTCCAGTGCTGAGTTCTGCATGCACATTGTAAATAAGAGATTCATTGTGCAGTGTAGAAAGCTTTTTGGTGATTAAGGGAGCAATCTTTGTACAATTTCTAGGCGATATATAATCAGTTCAGATTCTGAATAAATCTTGTGTTTTTCATGCTTAACCATCGGCCACGTACACACTGCAAAGTTTCAGGAGTTACATCTGCTATTTCATGTATTTGAGCGATTATTGTAATGTATGCATGATTTTTTTCTCCTTTCCCACAAAAACATTTTTGTGTCTCATTTGGTTAGGTGGACCAGTCGTCAATCTGAGTGGGCCAGTGCCACCCTGGCCCTTATGTAGCCTCATCACTGGTACACGTTCATGTGTTTTGGAGGAGGTGTGGCTTTGTAGAGCGCTCTTAAGGGACGGTGGGATCTTATGCTTTTAAAGTCACTATCGCTATTGCTAGCCTCTCTGAAAATTGCCTACCCTACCTTCAAGTATTTTACTCATTCTGAATGTAGGCGCAAAAGATGCAGTAGTCCTTAGAGACACGAGTGAAAAACAACAGATAGTTGATTTGTGAGGAGATAAATCAAGTTTTATTTTCTAAAAAAATCCTAAAAATTGCAATAAATCAAGGTCAACAGAACAGCCTTGTAAGCGTCTACCGATAAACAGCTCAAAAAGGGCACAGGTTAACCAATATCCTTCAAAAAGGTCTCCAGTATAACAAATAAAGTAGTGTGGAGTAAAATTAAATAGTCAAAGCCTGCTTGCACTGGACGTGCTGGTTTCGGCAAGGATTTAGACACTTGAATCACACAAAAAATGTCACATCAAATATCACAGCAAATGTCATTTATTGGAAAGAAAGGCACTTTACACACAAAACCTTTTGAGAAGTTGGTAGCACTTTAAGGTCTGTTAACATTGATTAAGTAGCCTATTAACATGAACTATCAATGAAAAAACTTCTAAAGTATTTACTATTCTTACTGTTAATTTCAACGTCCAATTCATTAAAATCAATTTTTTTTATCTGTTAACATTATTTAATGAATCTGAGCTAACATGAACAATAAACAGTTGTATTTTAACATTTTTAATAGAGATTTAAAATAAAAGATAACAGTCTTGAAAATGAAGACAGTATTTTGTGTTTGTTTGGTTAGTGGAACATGTTAATGTAAGGATCTACACCTGCGTGAACTTCATTTCTGACATCATAGTGTGTTTGATTTGGTGATTTTGAAATGATATATGAAGAAAAGTGAAGAGAAAAGATTCTGCAGCATTTGAAATGCATAGATCTAATGAATCACATTCACACGTTTATCCAAATACTTTTTGTATTGTGTTTTATTTGATAGACGATGATGTTTCTGTTCTTGCCATGTGATTAGTTCAGGTTCTCTGCTTATTTTCTTTAATAAGTGGATGTTTTGAAATTGCTGAAATGAACATGAAAGAATCTAACAATGAAATTTTACTAATGCTCTTGAGGGGCCGTGAACTCATGCACTTATTTTTTTTTTCTCTTCATGCAATCCAACATTTCTTCACTTTTAAGTCCCATTGTTCGACAAGATTGAAAAATAAAGAGGAACACTTTGAGTTGTTTTGGAAGTGAACCGGTCTGAATGAAAGTCGAGTGATTAGAAACAGTTCTGCCTGGAAACGACACAACGCTATCATATGTCTCTGAGACTCTGCTATTGTCTGAATGCCATTGTTTTCAAACGTTTTTAATAAATGTAGTGTAATGTGGAGGGCAGAGACACTATTGTTTTTCCAATTCAGTGCAATATGAATATTTTCAACAACCTTCACCTCTATAAACCAAAAGCTTCATAGCATGTGCTGGCATTTAGATGTTCTCGTGTGGCATTGAGTTTATTCAGTTAGAGTATCCAATAAGAATCAATCTAAAAGCATTTACATGGTCACATAAACCAAGTAACTGCGAAAGAAGTTCACAGTGATCATCCTGCATTTTTCATTGTATGGGGGGAAAAAAGCAGTTGTGACATTTACATTTATTCATTTAGAAGAAGACACTTTTACAAATTAGGACTACAAGAAATCTATTAATTCTGAGGAACATGAAAGTGCTTGTCACAACTATAATGAACTTTTTTGATCCACTTCAAATGTTGACTACTGTATATACAGTATACACTGACAAAGACAGCACAACAAGGGTGCAGAACTCAGTTCCTTGAGGGCCACAGTCCTGCAGAGTTTAGTCAAAGCCACTTAAAGGCAAGCCTGCAAAAAACAGGCCTTTTTTAATGGATGTCAATGGAGGAGAGGCTTCACTACGCTGAATAAACTGCTTTTTGCGAGGTAAGAGCTTATTTAATGAATCGACAGCCCATCGGCTAATCTTCAACATGCTCTTAAACATTTGTTTTGGATTGATGTATTTTTAGAGTTTAAACTGAAACAAAAAAGCTGTTTTATAGGAGAAGTCATGGACAAATTGAGACAGGTATGATTCAATTTTTGGCACTTTTCATTCATTTCCATGGTATTCGCAAACAGTTATTTACTGTCGCACAACTCTGAACGAAATTTGAAAACTATGTGTATAGGAGCAGGGTTGGAACTAAACTCTGCAAGCCCTCCAGGAATTGAGTTTTGCACCCCTGCTATATGATTTCTAGAGCTGATTTAGTCTGATGAGTCCAATTTACTTTTACATCACGTTCAAATGTCTACTCAGCATGCGATTTTGGACACAGCTCAGGTTTACCCCTTCAACGGTGGTGCCCTAGTAGAAGTGGCCTCTTTCAGCAGGATAATGCACCTGCCACACTGCACCCCATGTTCAGGAATGGTTTGATGAACAAGATGAAGAGTTCAAGGTGTTGTCCTCTCCAAATTCCCCAGATCTCAATACTTTTGAGCATCTGTGGGATGTGCTGGACCAACAAGTTCGATCCACAACAGCTCCACCTCACAACCTACTGGACTTGAAGGATCTGCTGATATTGTCTTGGTGCCTGAAACCACAGGACACCTTCAGAGGTCTTGTAGAGTTAATGCCTTGGCAAGTTGGCACTGTTTTGGCAGCACGTGGATGACCAACATATTAGGGTGGTCATAAAATTTTGGCTCATTGTGTATAAAACAGCATTTTAATCCATTGTCCCATGTTTCTTAGTCATGTAAACATCAAAGGACATTCAGAAATAAGACCAAAGCAAACATCAAAAATGGTCAAATGAGGCCATAAACACGTTTGCCAGAATGAGTTACTGTCGATTGGACATTTCCTTCCTGAGCTGGAAAAGAAAAAAAGTAAAAGATGATGAACAAATACACTGTTTTGTTTAGAAAGCTCTTTTTGTCTGACCAAGTCTGGCTCCAAGAGTCGGCCATGACCAAAATCAAATCTAAAACATCTTTCACAATAATAAAATCGATAGCGATTCTAAATTGAAACATATTGCATATGGTGACATCGAAAACTGTATAACATATATGGTAAATGTCTGAAAATGCATTATTACAATGTCTAAAAAACTATCACTGTACTGCCAGTACTTTTTGTAAAGGAATTAGTTATCAATTGTATTTTTATTCTTTCACTACAGAGACAGATCTGTTTTACTCCTGACGTTTAAATAGCCTCAGTGAACAGAAGGATAGTTTGTTCCCCCAGTGTTTGGTTTGGACACTGCTGAATAGCATTGTATGATGCGTAGGAAATTAAAAATGCAGGGTTGTAATTTACAGGAGAGTGAGATGGATTTAAAGGCTCGTTTTGCTGCTCCACTTCCAAACTTCCAAATATGTCACAGCTGAATGAGAAGCAGCTTTTTCTGGGCCGGCAGTGTGTCGGGCCGGGTGCTGCCAGCTCCCCTCTGTGCCAGTGTGCGACTGACCAGCAGGCAACACCGTTTATCAGATCCAAATGTCATATAAGTCCTGCATCTGATTTTGTACTGTTAAATTACAGTGTAATTTCAATGTGTTTTATAAAAGGGAGGGCCAGGGGTTACCAGCGCACTCTCGTCTGATGAAGGGTTTGCTGAATGTAATTCTCAATTATTTAATTGGATCTTTCATGTCTAATATTGCAAGAGGCTTGAGTCTCAAGCAGGTTATATCATATCGGTTTCAATCTGTATTGTGTAGTGTGCCTGTTTTAATGTTTTTCGTGCTTTGGTAGGGTTTAAACAAACAGAGCAAAGTCTGTTGTTTTCACTGGAGGATCCAGTTATTTTGATTAAAAATTACGAGGTCCAAAAAAAACAAACAAACAAAAAAAAAACATTATGGATGAATCCTTCAAAATAAGATGTATAATATGCATTTATGTGCAAAATTCCATAAATAAAATAGATTGAAAACAGACAATGTTCAAAGCCCATTTGCTACTGAACATCTCCACATATCCTGATAACATTTATTTATTTATTTATTTTTTGCTGTAACCTGTATTACATTAATGTTAACCAGCATTAAATTACTACTGTATGTTAACAATTGCCAAGATTTGCATCACCTGATATACATATATATTTATATTAATATACATATATTTAACTATTGGTTAATAGTCATTAAAACACATTAATCCACACTTTGGTGATGTCTGCCTAAAAGAAAAATTCATTTCAATGTTGGAGCAAGTTATTTTATATTGGTGAAATATTATGACAAACAAAATGATAAAAATAAAAGCCCATTTTTGCCACGTAAGGCAAAAAAAAAAAATAATAATAATAATAAATAAATCATGATATAAAGAGAATGAAATGTGATAAGTTAGACAATTAAGACAATAAAAAAAAAAACAATTGAAAAAAGTTGTAATAATAAGCTTTTTTTTTTTACAAAAAGTAATGTGATGTGATGACAGTCATAAGTAAATTGACAGTGACATGCAAAGTTGTAATTATGTCAAAATTATGAGTCCTAATTATGACATGTTGAAATTATGACAAAAATCAATTGAGATAAAATGTAGAAATTATGAGATCATAATTATAAGTCATAATTTTGACTTTGTCATTTTAAAATTGTAACTTAGCATGTTATAATTACTTCTTATGTGGAGCAAACAACCAAACAAACAAATAAAAAACATCATAAAATAAAATTATAATTATTTATTTTATTGCTATATATCATATGTATTATATTTTATTTAATCTTATTTCCAGATAAGAGGGGACAACATTCAGCAGTATCTTTATTTTTATGCTCCCCAACAGACATTCTACTGAACATAAGTAACTTTGCAAGTGCATGTCAACTTATTCTACTAACCCGAACCCTACCTCAAACAGTCTACTAATACTCAACTAATACTAATTTAGTTGACATGTAGGTGCAATGTTACTTAGATTAAAAATAAAGTGTAACCCATTCCGCATTTGTTATGCATGGCAAATATCGAAATATATGTTCTAGAAATAAGTCAACTGTCTGGAGCACTCAATTCAAATGCCATTCTCAGCACTACAGCGCATGTTTTGTACAGAGGATTTAGTGTATCCTGAACACATCCATCCTCCCCCCATGGACCGCCTCATGCATAGCCATTTCATGAACACATGACCGTGAACTGTGTGCCCGTGACATGAACCCAGAAAACCCTAGTGTGCTGTTCTCCAGTGACAGGTCTACCAGTCTTTGGCCTACCTGGCCTGGGACAAAGTCCCGGAGAGGGTCAGTGGCCCGCGTCTGGGGACGTGAACCGGCTCTCATTTGTGGTCTTTGTGGTCTGTGGAACGAGTCCAGAACTATTGGGTTCCACTCATGACCGCCAAAGCTTGGCCCGCCTCACCTCAGACTGCTGCCAGTAAATAATATCCGCCTGTTATAATCACTAGAGAAGCTTTGATGATGTTGAAACCTAATGCCAGTTAATAGTGATGAATTGCATTTCTTAAACTAGATTTTTACATTTTGACAAGTTTGATCACATAGAAAAGTAACATCACACCTCTCTTTAGCAAGCAGCATGAAAACCCCCCAAAATTCTGAGCTATATATTATGATGCTTTCCTCAGGAAAAAGTACCATGCACTAATAAAGCACCATCAAGTTTAGCTAAGTGTGTCCAGTAGGTGGCGCTATTGCCCTAGTCAGAACATCCTGACATTGTCCTTCGATGCATGTGGTGACTGGGTTCAGCCAAGCTCTTTAACTTTTATCTGTGTGTAAAATATCTCATGAAAATATTATTTCATCGTGTCAGCAATGTATTATGTTAATTCTGAACAAAAGAAAACTGACGGGCAACGTTTCAACAGGCATCCAGCGTTTTATGGGTATTAATTAAACTTTCAACGAGCAGTTTAGTTGCTTTTGAAGAAAACATCTGAATGTTTTCCAAGTCAACTGTGCTGCGCTCGTTTGATTTTGATCTCGTAAACACAAATGAAAGTGACTGCACCACTAGATCTAGTCGACGCTTCAGTTATCACTCGAATAGTCAAACAACACACCACTGTCTTTTATATAACATACAGATCATTTAAAATAACCTTCATAATGCAATAATTTAATCTTAAGGTATTATTCTGGAACAAGACTTCAGTAATTAATGAGCAGTCTAGTAAGTTTTAATGTACATATGGAATCTGTATTATGACGTGTTCTCTGTTGTGAAGCCAAACAATTTGCTTCATTGTGGACAATACTTCCTACATTTTAAATAAACAACTAGGAACTCCAATAATTTTGAAGGACTCTAAAAGACCAGCACATCCAGAATCGCTGGACTGGTTAACCAAAAAGGACGGCCACAAGAGCATACAAACAAGCAATAATCAGCATTCTGATATAACCAACCACAAGCCAGCACCGGCAGTGAAAACACAGTTAAACCCTCAACACAGCTGTAAAATAGACTTAAAACTACTTAATGGAAGTGTTAGCCTCAAAATGACATTCCCTATTTTGGGAATAACATACTTGGTGTCGTTGAGCTGTGTGGTCTTTGCTTCCTGCACCCTTACAGGGCAACATTTGGGTTAGTCGAGAGGGTCTGTGGCGAATGCTGGAGGCTGGTGGTCAGAACTGCAATGGAAACGTGCTCTGTTACACACAAACACACGCGCGCTTTTCCTTAAGCTGTGCTTCCAGGAGCGGAAAAGCGTCCGCACAGAGAGACGCATAGATTTGAGTCTGTCTGTACGCGCGTCCTCCTCTGCCAGCACTGGCAGATTTACCAGGTTTAATCATGTAAATCACCTCCATCACACTCCCCTGATTTGAATATCTGAAAATATTGTCTGCGTTGTAATGGATCTTCAATATGTTCACACTATTTTATGGCTGCATTTGGAAAGCGTGTGCGTTTTTTGCGAGAAGTGTCTTGATGTATTAGGTAGATGAAATGAATACAACTCATTCACGGGACATGTAGACTCCAAGATGTGAAAAACACACTGCGTTCGAATGTAAACACATGAAAACATATATTTGTTCTGATATGAAATATGCTGAGTCTACATGGCTTGAACTCTCATTGTGGGTATTTAAGAAAACAGCGTCTTAAAATACACGTTCTCTGTTTCTGCTTAAGTCATCATCGCTGGGAAAACGCAAGTTTCACTTGCCATTTATAATTACCAAGATGTAAATCTAATACAATTTATCTGCAACAATCAATGTAACTCTATTTTTACAAAATGTCAAAAGCCTAAACATAGCCACTGGAAACCAGATGGGCTTTAGTTTTATGTTTATTTTATTATTATTATTATTATTATTATTATTTATCCTTGATAGCTTTTGTTAACCCAGGGTCATCATTAAAGACCTAATAAATCAGAACTTACGATTTGTTAATGTCTATTAGCTTTGAACTCATCTATATACTAATATAATCATAACCATCCACTTTGAGCAGATATTCACATTTAAAATAATAATAATAATAATAATATATATATATATATATATATATATATATATATATATATATATATATATATATATATATATATATATATATTTTTTTTTTTTTTTTTTTTTTTTTTTAATTTCTGATCCAGGAATACAGATCAACAATACTGATTGCTCATTTTGCAAGTATATGTCCCTTCACACTTGTAAAAAAATTTTTCTCCGATTTGTAGTTTCTTTTATAAAAATGAATATATTTAAATCCTTATATATAAGTTTCCTTAGAATACTGGCAAAAATGTATTGCATTACATTTATTATTCATAAAATATATTTAGGTATATATTATTGCTCAATTTATATAAAGTATAGCTAAAAATATTTATAAAAAATTATAAAGTAATATATAATAATTGTATCTATCTGTATATAAATGTATTTAATATTCACATATACATTTAATATTTCATACATTTAATCATAATAATATAAAATAATTTTCAATTTAAAAATATAAAAAATATTTATAATTCTAAATACAATATAGTTGTAACATACTGCTCCGAGACTTGAAGGTTGAGGATCCAAACTCAGTTTATTGAAAAGAGTAATCAACAATCAAAATCCAATGTACAGGCAAAGGTCAAAACACAGGCTGCCAAAACAAGGCAGGGTACAGAGACAAAGGGAAATCCAGGACATGGTGCAGAATAAACCAAGACAAGGGAAAGAAAGATACGAAGAACCAGAGAAATGCTCAGAATTGCAGAGTTACATGTACAATACTTCGCAGGGAATGAGTGAGTGAACCAGGCTTATATAAGCACAGTTAACAAGGCTAATTAGCTAAATAAGGTAATGAGGTCACAAGGGGGTGTGGTCCAATGAGTGTCCATAGTAGCAAACAAGTGAGCAGAGTGGCAGGAAAAAATGGTGAACAAACAAAGACACAGGGAACACAGACAGGGATCGTGACATAGCCCCCCTCCTAAGGAGTGGTTTCCAGATGCACCTAACAATAAGTCCAGGGAGGCAGGGCAGAGGTGAACAAGGGGGCGGAGTGGAGGGCCAGGTCCATGGGTTGGAATAGGGTCTTCAAACAGAAGCCTAGCAGGCCAGAGCGGAGCAGGCAGCTAGGGCGGAGCAGGCTGAGCAGGCGACCAGGGTGGAGCAGGCCAGGCAGATGGCCTGGTTGGTTTAGGCTGTGCAGGTGGCCAAGCAAACAGGCTTGAGGACCCCCATGGCAAAGCAGACGACCACCACAGCAGTGCAGACAGGCTTGAAGACTCCCACGGCGAAGCAGACGACCACCAGAGCAGTGCAGATGGGCTTGAAGACGACGGGCTTGAAGACCACCACAGCAGTGCAGATGGGCTTGAAGACCACCACAGCAGTGCAGACGGGCTTGAAGATCTCCATTGCGGAGCAGATGACCACCGTGGCAGTGCAGACGTGCTTGAAGATCTCCATGGCGGAGCAGATGACCTCCAGGGCAGATCTGGCAACACTGGAAACCACCATAGATGATCAGATAAAACTGAAACATGAAGCACAGAGAGGTTAATGTTGGTCACTCGGGCGGTAACAGGACAGGCAATGAGCACAGGAATGCCCTCCGTGGTCGTAACAGGGCAGACAGGGAGTTCATAGGTCACAAGGCTGGGCTCTGGGACAGATGCGATCTCTGGAGTGGACTCATGGTCTGAGGTGGACTCTGGAGCGGATTCATGAACTGGAGCTGTCTCTGGAGCAGATTCAAGGACTGGAGAGCAGTGTGCGGCAAAAACACACAAAATGGCCATAGCCATAACAGGAAGTACCAAGGACAAGGAAACTACCTCTGAGACGGACAGCGCAGGCACTGGCAGGCTTGAGAGTGCTGAGGTCAGTGGGCTAGATGGCACTGGTCTAGGGATGCTGGCTACACATACTGACATCAGCGGTGTATCCTCCAGACTTGAAGCCAGTCTCCAGAGCTTAGAGGACGCCTGAACGGCTTCATGTGCAGTGCTCATGATGACCGGGAACACAGATGTGGCGTCCGTGACAGCTGAAGACTCTGATGAAGCAGCCATCTTGTCCGAGGACACAGGTGTAGCATCGATTTTGACACAGGCGGAGCGGCCATCTTGTCGGAAGATACAGGCGGAGCGGCTATCTTGTCTGAAGACACAGGCTTGGTGGCCATCTTGATGAACAGACATACAGGGCAGGAAAATACATATAACACAGGGCTAGCGATCATCAGAACTGGGCATGCTAGTGAATGTGTTGACAAAGTATTCTGTATTGTACTGCTCCGATACTTGAAGGTTGAGGATCCAAATGCAGTTTATTGAAAAGGGTAATCCACAATCGTAATCCAATATACAGGCAAAGGTCAAAACACAGGCAGGCAATCCAAACAAACAAACACAAAACAAGGCAGAGTACATAGACAAATGGAAATCCAGGACATGGAGCAGAATAAACCAAGACACAGGAAAACAAGATATGAGGAACAGTGAAATGCTTAGAATTGCAGAGTTACACGTACAATAAAATTTAGAATGTGCCTAAGTACAAGAAAATCTGCATTTATCAAACGTGCGCACGCAGTTCTTACGCACATGAGTAAGCAATCATTGTTGATAAATCCCACATGTGTAAGTACCATGCTCGTTCACGTTCACGGTCATTAGCATTCGGAAACGCCTCCAATGAACCATATATGGTGACAAAACTTCCCTTTAAAAATCACGTGATTGTGTTTTTTTCCTTACCGCAATAATGGCAAAGAGAGCTCTTGCCAAGCAGATCAGCATGATCTTGGAAAACGTGCTCTCTGGAGGACATTGTTTGCAAAGTCTTCTTATAATGCGAGATAAAATAAAATAAAGAAAGTTTACTTAATTTTTCTTTTGCAAGTTTTTGCACACATAGACTATTTAAGTAAATTTCAAATATGGATTTAAGTTACTCAGCTAAGATAAGTAAAATTATAAGCAATTTTAACTTTACCAGTTAAAAAGTTGAATAATTTCTATTTAGTTGAAAATTTGAACATTTTACAAAAACAATATAACACTGAATGAAACCATGCTATTAATGTGTATGCTTTACTTAGAAACATCTAAGCAAGTTATACAATAGATATTGTAAAAAACACCATATCTACATATTAAAAGTAATGATACGCTTGAACACAGAGACCTCAATACTTGGTACACAACACACAATGATGGTAATATTCGATGGAACATTTTTGAGTGTGATTGTTGTATTTTGAGTAGAAAATGAACTCCAAATGTCACAAAATGGCAAGTTACTAAACCTAACCACAAAAGCAATGATAAAACAGTGTAAAAACAGCTGGAAAACTGTTAAAAATTTACCTCATTAATTATTCAAGGCCCAGTGCATGATGGGAACACCAGTATCAGAAAAGTTGAGCAGTTTTACTTAATTTTATAATGTTGATATTTACACTTTAATTTCTACAAACTTAAATTGAGAACTACTAAATAACTTACATTTGTTTGATTTCTCTGTAGTATTTACTTCACCTTTTTTTTTTTTTTTTACAGTGTAGGGTTTGACACCAATTACGCATTGTGTAAAACTAGACAACTGATAAATTGAGTGTTTTATAATTAAAGGAAACACAGGACATGTGGATTGCTTAATGCATACTGTGATTTTTGTGTGTAGTGTCACTGTTCTACCACTAGATTATCTGCGTAAGTATGCTCAGAGGTGTGCTTATATTTACACACATTTCTACGTATAAGTACAAGTTGGTGAATCCCACACTTGGCGTGAAACTGTTCATACGCACTCACTACGCACAAATCTGTCCGTACGCACCATTGATAAATGAGGGCCCAGAGCACTCAGTCACTGTCCGGTCTCGTTAACGCATACCTACCTGTGATGCTTACCTCAAGGACTCTGCTAACTTCTACTTACCTGTATCCAGCGTTCCATGTGACTCCTAGTGTCTCCTCGTCTCCTGTGAGTGTCTTCGTGTCTCGTCTGCTCCGCGCCTGCTCCATGCCTGCTCCGTGCCTGCTCCGTGCCTGCCTGCTTCTACGATCCCTGGGAAAGATAAAGACAAGTATCAGATCCAGTATCATCTTCAGTCACAAATTTAACCTGCTTCCACTCACCTGCACTCTGCCATCGATCTCTGGCACTGTATATTAACTATACCTGTGTCTCTGTCCCCTTCTGTACGTAACAGAAGACTGGACCAACACTGTCAGAACAACCATGAGTCATCCAGATCTATTTCAAGACCTCGTTGATGCGCTTCGCCACACGCTCACCAGCACTTCCATGCCAGCACCTCCAGCACCTTCAGTGACCACTTCCACATTCACCGCTGCATCTCCTTCGCCTTCGGCGATCGCCAGTCCCATGGCCAAACCGGCGCCCTTCACTGGCCTGGCGGAGGACTGAAACTGATTTATCCTGCAGTGTTCGCTGGTCCTGGAGATGCAACCGCACTTGTATCCTGATGACAGCGCAAAGGTGGCTTTCATCATCTCTCATTTGGAAGGAAGAGCTCTCCGCTGGGCTGAATCACTTTGGACACACACAAAAAAAAAAAAAAAGGTCGTCAAATCGCTATCAAGTTTCATTTCCCACTTCTAGGAAGTTTTTGGGAAACCAGCCTGGGATTCATCCATCGGTGAGAGATTATGCAAACAAGGTCTCATGTCTGTGTCTGATTATGTCATTCAGTTCCATACCCTGGATGCAGAAAGTGGTTGGAATGAACAAGCCCTTATCACCACCTATCATCAAGACCTCGATCCACATGTGCGGTTGCATCTCGCTGCATACGAGGACTCCATCGGGCTAAAGAAATTCATCTAGCTATCCATCAGATTCGCCACTCGTATGCAGCTGTGTCTCAAAGAGCACCAGGGCCAGCTGTTATTTCCATCCATCCTCCACCAGCCAGAACCAGCCACCGAACCAATGCAAATAGAACACTCACATCTTTCATCTGCTGAGCGACAGAGGAGACTGACCCAGAATCTCTGTCTTTACTGTGGCCGTGCTGGGAATTACATCTCTGAATGCCCCACTCGTCCAGTACGACCCATGGTGAGTGTTATCATGCCTACGTTGAATAAGATGAAAACCACTCACTAATTGTTGTAACCCTTACTGCTGCTGATTTCTGTCTTCCAGTCAATGCCCTCCTCGATTCTGGGTAAGCTGGAAACTTCATCTCCGGTGCCCTCTGTCACCAGCTCCAGCTCAAAACTACTTCTATGTCGAAAGTTTACCAGATCCACTCCGTAACTGGAAAACCACTCCGTCAAGATCGTCACTGTGTTGGACCTCTTCACCTCCAAATCGGTATCCTCTACACGGAAGAGATTCAACTGCTGGTTCTGGAGGAATCAACGGCTGACGTGATTCTAGGGCGCCCCTGGCTTGAGCAGCATGATCCATCATCTCCTGGAGGACAGGAGAGATCCTGAAGTGGGGTAACCAATGCTTTCCTGACTGTTTCCCTGAGTTCCCGATTCCAAGTCATCAAAGTTCCAAAGAAATCCAAGTCTGTGCTCCTGAGTTTCCTGTTCCAAGTTGTCCAAGTTCCAGGAAGCCCCGAGTTTCTGTTCCTTAGTTTCCTGCTCCAAGTCGTCCAAGTTCCAAAGAAATTCAAGTCTCTGCTTCCAAGTTTCCTGTGTCGTCTTCTAAGCTCTGAGAAAATCCAATCTATGCTACTTCTGTGGAAAGTCCACTCGAGAAACGTTCTACGGACATCCCTGCATGTTACTCCCACTTCAGCGATCTCGTCTGTCCAAAAGAAGCCTCCAAGCTGCCTTCCCATCGGCCACGGGACTGCGCAATCGACCTCATCCCCGATGAGCCAGTGCCCAGAGGGAAAATCTACTCCTTTTCCCTCCCGGAGGAGAAGGCCATGGAGGAGTACATAAACGAAGCTCTGTCACAGGGCTACATGCGCCCGTCTACTTCCCCTGCTGCTTCAAGCTTTTTCTTCATGGCGAAGAAGGACGGAGGCTTCCGGCCCTGCATCAACTATAGAGCTTTGAACACGATCACCATTAAATTCCGCTATCCACTTCCTCTCGTCCCATCAGCGCTGAGGGACTTTCAACTCTACCTCAAAGCCGAGAAATGCAGTTTCCATCAGCCCTCAGTGCAGTTCTTAGGATATAACATCGACCACAGTGGCGTCCGCATGGACGAGAGGAAGGTAACTGCTCTCCAAGACTGGCCCGTTCCCACATCCGTGAAAGAGTTACAAAGGTTCCTAGGTTTTGCAAATTTCTACCGCAGATTCATCCAGGGTTAGAGCTCCATCACCAGCCCACTCACAAGCCTTCTCAGAAACAAGCTTAAGTCTCTGTCCTGGACTCCAGCCACCACACAAGCCTTTAACACCCTGAAAACCGCGTTTACAACCGCTCCCCTCCTGGCCCACCCAGATCCAGATCTCCCTTTCATCGCCGAAGTCGACGCCTCAACCACAGGAGTGGCAGCGGTGTTATCCCAGCAGCAGTGGAATCCCCGTAAACTCCATCCATGTGCCTTCTTTTGCAAACTCAACCCGGCAGAGGTCAACTTTGACATCGGGAACCGGGAGCTGTTGGCCATCAAGCTCGCCCTGGAAGAGGCACTCTTCACTGGGCACTGGCCACCCAGGGGTCAAAGAGACCCTCTCGCTGTTGAAACAGCGCTTCTGGTGGCCCAACATGGCATCCGACGTCAGGAGGTACGTACAGGGGTTCCAGGAATGTGCCGTCTCCAAGAGTCTACGCCATCTTCCCTCCGGGAAACTCCAACCTCTGCCCACTCCTAACCGCCCCTGGTCACACCTAGGAGTAGATTTCATAACGGATCTCCCAGTCTCCAATGGTTGTACCTGTGTTCTGGTGGTAGTGAACCGATTCTCCAAGTCTTGTCAATTAATTCCCTTACCTGGGCTACCACCGACAATGGAGACTGAGGATATCGTGTCTGACCGTGGATCACCAACCCCCACTGTTCCCCTGGGATGGGGAACCATCGGACGTCCCTGCAGTGGATTACTGGTTCCAGGAGAGCGAGAGGGTCTGGGACTCGACTCATCTGCAACTCCAGCGAGCTCTACGCAGGCGCAGGACGACAGCTGACCTTTGGCGCTCCCAAGCACCCAACTTCCAGCCAGGCAAGAAGGTTTGGCTGTCAACCCGGGACATCAGGATGCGCCTGCCCTGTAGGAAGCTGAGTCCCAGATTCATTGGCCCCTTCACCATCACCCGTCACAGACATGCCAGGCTCTACTCTCACCCAATCACAATGCACTCCCTCTCCTGAGTATTAGCTAGCCACACCTGACACACATCAGCACTCATCACCACAGCAACATAAAAGACACTCCAGAGCACTCAGTCACTGTCCGGTCTCGTTGATGCTTACCTCAAAGGACTCTGCTAGCTTCTACTTATCTGTATCCAGCGTTCCATGTGACTCCAAGTGTCTCCTTGTCTCCTGTGAGTGTCTTCGTGTCTCGTCTGCGCCACGCCTGCCTGCTTCTACGATCCCGGGGAAAGATAAAGACAAGTATCAGATCCAGTATCATCTTCAGTCACAAACTTAACCTGCTTCCATTCACCTGCACTCTGCCATCGATCTCTGGTTGTTCAATAAACTGTATATTAACTATACCTGTGTCTCCGTCCCCTTCTGTACGTAACACACACACTAGGGCTGGGCGATATATCGAATGCTTTTGTCACCCGCATTTCATCAGTAAAGCCGGTTCCCTGATTGCCGCTAAATCGCCAGCATTCGATATATCGCCCAGCCCTAACACACACACATCTATCTATCTATCTATCTATCTATCTATCTATCTATCTATCTATCTATCTATCTATCTATCTATCTATCTATCTATCTATCTATCTATCTATCTATCTATCTATCTATCTATCTATCTATCTATCTATACTTTAATTCCATATTTAATAAATTGTATTATCATTTTTTTTATATATTTTATACTAACTGAACAATAATTATGGTTACATTATTTTAAGGTGATGTGGTTACATTGTAGTTACTCAAATAAGTACAAAGTAATATTAATTAACTCTGTGTACTACACTTAGGTTTTGGTTTAGGGTTAGTTACTTGTAATTATGCATACTTTACTGTTATTACTAGTAAGTACATATAGTAATGTGTAACAACATCAGCTTAAAATAAAGTGTTACCAGAATTATTTAATAGAATTAATATATACTTAAATAGATTTTATAAATAACAAATGTAATTTCATACATTAGTATTCTAAGAATATCTCTAATATATTGGATATAGATAAATATATTTATAAAAAGTTTATAAAAACCAACTGTACAAATTGAATGCATATGGAATTTGAATTGCTTCATTAAATATTTTGTTCCAACCAATGCTTCATTTAATATTTTGTTTCAATAATAAATAGCCTATACAACCATCAGCTAATGGATGAATAATGGCATTTCAAATTATTACAAATTGCTAAAGTTCTTATACTTCTACACAAAATATTTTATTAAGTATATAAGCTCCCAGCAGAGACAGCTCAAACATGTGGTTCACATCCATCATGTATCTGATGATGAGAGGTTTTGATGTTAATGGGTGGGGATGAGTAGGGTGGAGTGTGAGCTTGGCTTCATACAATCTGATCTAAAGACCACTGAAGAGTCTGAGTTTAGCCAGCGCCGCACCGCAGCCAGAGCAAACAACCGCCTGTCATTACAACAGCCAGACACACAGAGGACATGAAACCGTCTGTCTGAGAATAAGCTCTAGTACATTTAGGTAGATGCTTTAAGCAAAGAATAGTTAGTGGTGAATGAGGGACACAAGCCATATCTACAGGCCAGAATATCAGACTTGATAATAGGAAACAGTCTATAGCAACCACCCAAGTTTGTTGTTATTGTTACAGTTATTGTCTTTGGTGTGAACGGGCCTTAAAACTGTTGAATCATGCTGTGTCATTAATGCACGCGACTTCAAGTGGTGATCAAGAGCTGTTAATCATATGAAGCAACACTGTACAGTCTTAAAGGCCAGGATCTACTGCTGCTTCAGAGGAGGTCAGTGAACCAGGAGAAATCTCCTGAATGATTCACGTTACTTACTCTCTGATTCATGTTACTGTTAATTTTATGTGCAGCTAATTTTAAACATCTACAGCTGAGTACTTTCTTTTTTATATGAGGATTAAACGATGTTTAATGAGGAACATTTCAGCATAATTAATGCAGTGTGTTGTTTGTTTCTTTGATGTTCATATCATCGTAGAGAAACTCACGCGTGCTTCAGAAGAATCATGTTAATGAACCCTGTTCTGTGAAAACAACATGAATAATATAACATGTTGTTAAGGGAGAAAAATCTATCCAATATCCATTTCAGATGTGGTAGGAAAATATACAAATAAACATCAGCATAAACTGACAAACATGTAATTGCATAAGATGTGAAATTAACAAATTTGAGTTACTGAATTATTCATAAACTGAAACTTGTAGAATTTTTAACATGCAACATTCATGACCTGATTCATTTGGAACAGTATTCTAAAGTGAAATGCATGATAACTACCCAATAATGACTGAAGTCATTGTAAGCATCTGAGGTTTTTGTAAGGTGCTGGTTTAGTAATTCCTTCTGACGGATTTGGTAACACTTCAGTCATTACTCGTGGGTCAGTTTACCCTAATTTGTTTACCCTAATTTGTTTACTAATTTCTTAATTTGACATCTTATGCAATCACATGTTTGTCACCCACTATAAAGAGTTTTTCAAGCAAGAATGTAGTAGTTTAAACTTGTTTCTAAAGGTACCGCCTATTTAAAAATTTGCTCTGACGTTTTCAGGGTTGTGAGGCCCGGGGGGATTACCATGTAGTCAGCTCTCATGTACACTGATGAGAATAATAGGGCTTTTCACACTGCGTTTAACCCTGGGTTATCGTCGCTTTAAACACCGCTTTTAACCCCGGGTAAAGAAGCGTTTCACACTTGTAATTTAAATGTGGGTTTAGCACTGCTTTTTACCCGGGTTTATGAAACCCTGCTCTGGAGGGTGGCACCAATGCGACAACTGGAGTGAAGAAGAGACCGTCATTCTTTATAGTTTGAAAAGTTCACTCAGAAAAAAATGTATAAAACAGTCAGTAATGTGTAATATGAGGACGCACAGTGCTAGAGCCTTTATGTAAACAGGTCACATGCTGATCAACAAACAAACAGGTCAACACAGGTTGCGTTGTTACCTATTGCAACAGGGCAGTTTTGAGTATCATTGTTTGTCTGGAGCTGGTGCGCTACTGGCGACTAACAACAAACTCTTGCTTGAATATAATCTTGTGGACTGTGTGTTCATCTTTTTGTTCTTCCTTGTCGTTTGATTGTCTTCTTCGCTTTAATTTTCGTAAAGTATTACTTTGCTTTGCTTCAGCTATGATAAAGAAACATCTACTCAGTGTCTACACTGGATGCGACCGTTGTTGCTCGCATCGCAAGAGCTAAAACCTGTCTAAACTGGACACGACAAAGTGCCCATTGCAAAGCATTTGTCCTGTGTCAGTACATCATAAACAGATCGAGGCATTAGTTAACTGTCAGGGATTTTTTGCTTGCGACACACCACATCCAGTGTAGACAACATCACTGATTATAATTGGTTCTATTGTCTTTTGTCCCAGTGCAGAGTTCACGTGTGGTGTAGACATGGTGTTACATTGCATGCCCTTGTATTTTGGAGGCAAAGCAATGAAGGGAGTGTTGTGTTTGTTTATGATGATTTCAAATATCAACAGCATTTCTCAGAAATCGCTTAATGCACCTTTAACCCCTTGAAAGGAGGAAACGTCAAAGATATTGCTTTCATTAGCCCACACAGACATGGCAAACTGATTTATTATTTTATACATATACACATATACATTATACACACTACAACAGCCATGACTTCTTTTTTTTTCAAAAGCTGCATCTGAATTGGTATTTAGATTTATTTAAAGAGCAAAACAGACAGATTTTTGTAAAGATTTTTACTTTGTCATCTGAGAAATCATTATTTGTCATTAACCCCAATTTTGAAAATCAACATATGTTTTCTAAAGTGAACATGTAACTATGGTGTTACGCTCTGCAAATTCGAGCACACTTACGGTCCTCACAGACTAGTTAATCTACTGAAGGAGTTCTCAACATCACTTTAAACGGCCTGCCCCGAGACCACCTGTTTAAAGAAACAGAGGGTTGCTGAGTTTTTTTTTTAAGGCTGTGGTCTGTTTCTTGTCAAGCATCAAGACACCCAGGTGCTCAGTGCTGTATTTGTGCTCTGGGCTTTTGGACACGGCTACAGTTCAGTTTGGCAAACTACTTCGCAGAGGTGTCAAATATCGAGAAGCCGTTTCAAATGCCAAGCTAAGCAAAAATCGTCCTTCTTTCTGAAGAAAAGGTATGCTGTTCCATCTTGGCTGTTATTTTCGTATAATTAGTCAGGCTGTGGATGAAAAAACATATTCTTTGCCCCACATGCTTTGATAGTACTGGCTACCTCCAGGGTCCGTTCATTAGTGTGAGAACGGTGCTGTATCATTATACGTGTCACCTCTTTGTTCATTTTGCAATTAGCCGTGTTCACGTTCGCATATTTTTACAAATCACTGATCCTTAAAATGAAATCCTTTTCTTTATTAGTTTCCAAAAGCTTTATAAAGTACAGTTAAACACCAGGATAATCTTGCTATTTATCCAGTTTTTAATATTCATAATAAACACTGTTTAAAGCTGTAGCTACTTCACATAATATTTCAGTCACGCAAAACTGGATTTTTACTGCGATTTTTAAATACAAGCACTATTAAAGATTGCTTGACTTCTCAAACACCACTAATAATCAAATTACACTCATCCAGGTGTAACATGTTAAATAACTGGCAGCATGATACATGTTATGGAAACATTATATATCAATATGAAGACTTCCCAAGAATTCCCTGGAATTCAATTATGTGGTAATCGTAAGTTAGATCAATTCGTTAGTTATATTTTGGGTTACCTATGTGGATTCCGATTACAACCAAAATATTAAACATTAAATTCCCCTCATGCATAATTAAAATAAAGCTTTTACCAAGACATCAATCTAGATGGTCATTAAATATGTCAATGGCATCAATGTATATTGGTCATTGAAGATTTGTGCCTAACACAGATGGCCATATCACATATCCCATCATGCACTGGGGGACCACGCTCCTGGCTGGACTGTTCTCAGTGTTTATATCTGCACAGTCCGTTCTGCTCCAAGATCCTTATCAATCCTAGCTCTGTGAAAGACGGCTTTATTCAATAACTTCTGTGTAAATCACTCCACTATCGGCCACATCACTCCAAAACAGAGTGAAAGTATTTTAAAAGCCCGTTCTCATCTGTGACCCATTGAAAGCCCCGGACATGTTTATTAGATGGTCATGTGGCCCTCCATTCTGCTGTGTTTTGCTAAAGAGAGGACGAATCCTCTGAAGGGACTCTCTCCTGACTTGTTTCTAAACTAAGTCTAGAAACATATATTATGCAAGTAAGCAAATGCAGAATACTTTGTGAAAGCACTGTAAGTGCACAGTGCTGTTGTACATAATTAGCATGCAGTTTTTTAATACTGTACAGCGCAACAACACATTAAATCAAACTAAGCGTTCTTTAAAGCAGTCTTCACTTACATAAAGCAGTAGTTCTGGTGCCACTTTATGTTAGGTGGCCTCAACTATGTACTTACATCAAAAAATAAGTACAATGTACTTATTGGGTCCATATTGTATTGCAAAACACTTTTGCTGCTATTGAATGGGGATACGGATAAGGTTAGGGAAAGCTTTGGTGTTATGGGTAGGTTTAAGGGTAGGGGTAAGGTGTAAGGGATGGGTCAACAGTTTAATTATAAATGCAATTACAGAAATTAATTACAGATGTAATTACATGCAGTTGTTTTTAAAATATAAGTACAATGTAAAACATGTATGTACACAATAAGTGCATTGTATTAAATGATTAAATGTACTTAGTACTGTTTATATTAAGGCCACTTAATATAAAGTAGTTCTCTCTAAGAAAGAAAATCCATTTTGCAGTGTATTTTTTTGTTAAAATATATTACACAATACATTACATCAATGTTAAATTAACAGTGTTATTAAATTCTTAGTGTGTTTAAAGGTTAACTAGGGAATTGCATGTACGAATAAATATACAATACTGACCAATGCTGATGAATGAAAACCAGATTGCTATTGCATGTGGTAGTATGAGTTTGAACAACCTAAAAAGACCATCTACTCTCCACCTACTGACCTAATTCATAAACATTATGGAAGCGCGTTAGCCAAGTGGGATTTCAAGACCCAAGTTTGGTTTGAAGATGAAAACGTACCAAGCACAATTTTCTCTCACACACAGTCACAGCTTTCGGTGTGGTCATGCAGCTTTCAAAGCAGAAACGTAAGCAACTTTATTTTGTCCATTAGATCGAAAGCAAAAAAACAAAAAAACATTTACCCGCCCACAGACCCTCCCCTTGGAAGAAATCAGGACAGAAATGGTTGAAAGTGGACAAAAGACATGGATTAAAATACCAGGTGTAAACGGGTATGCGTCTGCCTTGTCTACTTGTAATCAAATTGACCAGAACGTATCTTAATACCAGGTGTAAACAGGGCCTCAGGTGTCTTTAACTACTATGTACTAACTTTTAAATTAATAATTTGTTACAATGAACTTATTATGTACATACATGTTTTTTTACGTTGTACTTATTATTATATTTACCTGCATGTAATTATCTGTAACTAATTTCTGTAATTACATCTAAACTTATACTGTTGACCCTTCTGTTCCCTTTTAACCCAAAGTGTGACCAAACATTGGCCGACAACTGATATGGTATGACCATCCTCTCTGCCAAACGTTTCTTATGGGAGTCATGTAGAACTGTGAGGACGGAGATGTCAAAAACTTTTCCAGATTCTTCCCTGCACAATGCTCAATTCAGCCAGTTATTCTTAGGAACAGACAACATGACCTTACACAGAGCTCTGGTTGTGTTTGTTCGGGTTTGATATGTGACAGCGAGACCTTGGTGGCTGGAACCTGCAGATCGTGAACTCTTTTGGGACACGACGTGCTGGAAATGTGAAAATCCAGACACCTGCTCAGGAAGTCTGTCCTTCTCCCCGTCTGCCAGTCGCACAAGCTAGTTGATTTAGCCACTGAGGTGTGAAGCTCCAGTTGTCTGCTGTTACTGCGTTCCTCTACATGAGTCACTTATGGGAAACTCGCACCCACACTGGGAAGAAGTGGTCTGGTAAAAGCGATTGTGCAGAGCCAGGCAGCGAGAAAGGGAAAGCACGCCCCTTTTCAAGAACTTACACATTTTATGAGCCCATAATTAAAGCCTTTGCAGCTTTTCCCAAGCGGCTTTCTGCCCCCCTTTGAGACTCCATATTAGTCAATACCTTTCCCAATGATTTATGAGGCTGTTGCAGGAATCTGCTTTGTGTTTCAGAGCTGAGCCGGCATTTAAAGACACTAGTCATAATCATGACCTCAACAACATCAAATGGGAATGTTCAAGAAATTATATTGCTCACTTTGCTTTGAGAAAGAGCACTAACGTTCAATCTAGCCGGCTGTACTGCTGCCCAGATGATTGCGATGACTTCATGGTATCGTGAAGCTCCTGATTCAAGGGGCCAGACGCAACTGGAGACGACGTTCATCATCATTTCTTCCCCAGCTTCTCACATCTGTAGTCATACAGAAGTGCATAAGATGTCTTAAAACAACAACTAATTCGTAATCAGAATGAAAACTGACCTGCCCAAACCATGTGGTTAATATCTGGCAGGCTGGAGTAATCTGTGATGTCCAAGGCTGACGGGAGCCACGGAGTCTGCTGAACATGGAAACGGATGAAGCTCGCAGAAAAGTCATGGTGAGACTTGGTGCATTTGAGCGCAAACCTAATAAAAGTCTGGTGCAGGAAGTGCTCCGTTCATTACTCAAAGCTTTTATTGGGTCCTTGATGGAGTTCATCCAAATCTGGGATTTCAGCTTGTCTCTACAGTCCAACCACTCAGAACTGAGATGATATTCTTTCTCCAACAATCTAAATGGCTAAATTAATATGTCTTGGTTTGAACAAACTTTCATCCCAAAGTATTTAAAGGTGCCCTAAAATTGAAAAAATTGTATTTACCTCGGCATAGTAGTTTTTCAATAGTTTTCTCCTTCTTATGTAAATTTGATTTTTGCAAAAGACCAATAATGGAGCAATAATAACTGACATGATCCATGATATCATGATATTTTTAGTGACATTTGTAAATTGTCTTTCTAAATGTTTCATTAGCATGTTGCTAATGTACTGTTAAATGTGGTTAAAGTTATCATTGTATCTTTCTGTATTCACGGAGACCAAAGCCATGTCGTTATTTTCATTATTAAACACTTGCAGTTTGTATAATTCATAAACACAACTTCATTCTTTATAAATCTCTCCAACAGTGTGTAAGGTTAGCTTTAGCCCCGTTAGCCACATCATAGGCTGCTATCAAACTCATTCAGAATCACATGTAAACATCCAAATAAATGCTATACTTATATGATCTGATATGCTGCATGACGAACACTTTGTAAAGATCCATTTTGAGGGTTATATTAGCTGTATGAATTGTTTATGCAATGTATTATAGAGTTGCGAGCTTGGGGGCGGGGAGCGCGAACAATTAAAGGGGACACACAGAAAATTGGCGCATTTCTAATTATGCCCCAAAATAGGCAGTTAAAAAATCTATGGGGTATTTTGAGCTGAAACTTCACAGACACATTCAGAGGACACCTTAGACTTATATTACATCTTGTGAAAAAGGGTTCTAGGGCACCTTTAAGTATCTTGTACAATATCTTAAACTGGTATTGTTGAGGACTTAAAGCTCAGACTCTTCAGCTCAGACTCGTTTGGTAATGCATGCTGCCATTATAAAGCTTGGATGTGTCAGGATATTTATTAATATTTCTACAATTGTGTTCATCAGAAAGAAGAAAGTCATATAAACCTAGGATGGCTTGAGGGTGAGTAAAGCTTGGGCTAATTTTCATTTGAAAGTGAACTAATCCTTTAATTTGACACTTGGCAGACAAATATATGTATATCAGTGGTGTTTCCTCAAAAAAAGGCAAGGGAGGCAGTTCCTCCTCCTCCTCCTCAAAAAAAAAAAAAAAAAAAAAAATGGATGAGAAAATCAATATTACAAAAATAAAAGAAAGCAAACATTACAAAATTTGACATTAAAATGTGTATAAATCACTTGTTTTTCTAAAGTAACACTGACCAACAGCGACACCCGCAGGTAAAGTTACAGCAGGAGTCTGTGTTTCTTGTGCCTCCCCTGAGCCCCTTGAGTTTTAACAGACCCCCTAAAGTGTGTGGTGGGGGTAATTGAGAATGAATGGGGGAAAGTCACGTGAGAGAAGGCAATTCCTCCATCACTATGACTGCATATGATTGATTAGGATTGGTTTGTGTTTATTTTCATGTGTGTTCATGAATCGTCTGAAGGAACAACATTATGCCATTAATGGGAAGACTAATTAAAAAGCAAGTAAAGAGCTCAGCCACTTAGACATCACCACTTTATTTCACTTCAAAATCAAACTTGAAATGGCCTGAAAACATGATGACTGTGGGAGTTTTAGTAAGCAATCAGCTTGGTGAAATTAAAGGTAAGTGTTATGTGTGTGTGTGTGTGTATTATATATATATATATATATATATATATATATATATATATATATATATATATATATATATATATATATATATATATATATATATATATATATATATATATAAGTATTGGCATGGTAACTATTTAACATAATATATATATAAACAAAATACTTACCATGTCATCCAAGATGTCTATGTCCTTCTTTCTTCAGTCGAAAAGAAATTAAGGTTTTTGATGAAAACATTCCAGGATTTTTCTCCATATAGTGGACTCCAATGGACCCCAAACGAATGATGGTCAAAATTACAGTTTTAGTGCAACTTCAAAGCGTTTTACACAATCCCAGATGAGAAATAAGGGTCTTATCTAGAGAAACCATCACTCATTTTCTAAAAATTTTTTAAAATTATATACGTTTTAACCGTAACTAGCTCTCTTCTTCTTCTTCTCTATTAGAATTCAGGCAGCGTAGATGACAGCGTAGTGTATTACTGCCCTCCACAGGTCAAAGTTTGAATTTGTTGTTATATACTTGCATATTGTATATGATAATTTAGCTCAATCTTTAGTTCAAACTAGTTCAAAGCTAGTTCGTGATGAGCATTTATGGTTAAAACGTATACAAATTTTCATTTCGTTTTTTAAACAATGAGTGATGGTTTCTCTAGATAAGACCCTTATGCTTTGAAGCTGCACTGATTCTAATTTTGAACTTCAACCGTTTGGGATCCATTGAAGTCCACTATATGGAGAATAATCCTGGAATGTTTTCATCAAAAACTTTAATTCCTTTTTGACTGAAAAAAGGAGGACATGGACATCTTGGATGACATGGGGGTGTGTAAATGATGAGGAACATTTTATTTGAAAGTGAACTAATCCTTTAAGACAATTATAATGTTACAAAATATAGTATTTCAAACAAATTCTGTTTTTTGTTTGTTTTTTTCCATGCAGGAAATATATATATATATAAAAAAAATGTATCACGGTTTCCACAAAAAGCACAACTGTTTTCAATATTGATAATAATACTGAAATTTAACATGAGCTGCAAATCAGCTTATCAGAATGATTTCTGAAGGATCATGTTACACTGAAGACTGGAGTAATGATGCTGAAAATACAACACAGAAATAAATTACATATATATGTAATACCTCCCTCTCTCTCTCTCTCTCTCTCTCTCTCTCTCTCTCTCTCTCTCTCTCTATATATATATATATATATATATAGAGAGAGAGAGAGAGAGAGAGAGAGAGAGAGAAAGAGAAAGAGAGAGAGAAAAAAAACAGTTTTTTCATTTTATTTTTTTCACTATTTTATGGTTTTACTGAAATTGATCACATAAACATAACTTTGCTGAGCATAAGAGAATTCTCTTTAAAATGTTTGAAAGGTAGTGTATATACGTATAATAGAGAAAAATCAAATAATAGTTTATTCATAGTAATTACAAACATCTGAAAACCATTACTTGGGTGGATTTTTCAGCTTTGGTACTCACATTTCTGGGAGGGAGAGATGAATAAAAATGTTTCTAAAAATGAATAAAAGATGTAGAAAGCAGAAGAGAGATGCTTTCTGCATTCTTTCACATTTCAAAACAACAATTACACTGTCTCTGCTGGAGTCGTGTTGCTCTGTAGCCTGTTAAAGATTTCCATGTGAAATACAGTCGGTTTGCTGCAGGACAACAGGCAACATTCTTCATTTCATATAGTGTCCAATAAATCAAACGCCCAATCGCTGCGATCATGACCCTTTCCTGCTCAGAAAGACAGACACTGAGCTTTTGATGAGCGTCAGTGCTTCCCCAGTAATGACTGTCTCCGATTTTATAGCCACTGCCGCCTGTGTGACAACACAATCCTGATCAGACACACACTGAGCGCTTATGACAGACACTCATCTGAATAGAGCAGATATTCATGGAATGAGAAAAATGCTATTAAAAGAGCTGAAGGTAATTACCATAGCAGCCAATCAGTGCATTTAATCTCTCATATTCTGGGGATGACAGAACGCAAAGATCCTTCCAGATGAAATGAAACTGATCAGTAACTCAAGACTGCATTCAATTATCACATCATCCAGACCAGAGGAATAAAACTCTAATGTGACATTTAATAACATACTGAGGAAATTGCACATTATCTGAGACACTGTTGAGATGTTTTCAAACATGAACAGACTGTATAATTATTATTTGTATTTGATTACTGTATGTTTCAAACTCACCAGAAAGATCATCACTGGAAACAGTCATCAAATCCATTATGCACTTTGATGACAAAAAGTCTGTGAATCACTTCTGAGATCATCGGAACTAAGAACAGTGGTTTTTCAAATGCATTAAATGTAGGGCAGAGCAGTGCTCTTTTGACTTTCTCAGTTTGTGTAAATCTACTTAGGCTTCAGAGAATTTCTTTTGTTCCACATTAATTCCACACGTCTGGTACAAATATGTGGCTTTGTTTCATTTAATACAGTGTATACTTTTTTCTTTATTTACCCCGAAAGAAGTGAAATGTGACAACATGCCCCATAGGCAGGCCATGTTGTAACATGACCATATGATAGCTTAAAAAAAAATACATATTATGTCAATAAAATACTTTTTTTTATATATATATATATATATAAAATAATAGCAGTTTTTTAGAAAGTCAAATTTAAATAATTTTGTAGTTTAATAATGAACACTCTGCAAAACAGCTATACGGCCTAGGTCAAAACAATACAGGCAAACAGCTGAAGAAACACATTCAGACATTCAGAAAAACAAAACACTCCCCGCCCTCCACTCACAGCTCTCACAGAACATGGGATAAATAGACGAGCCAGTACAAATGCTGAACATTTCTTGAAATAATATTTTCTGAATGTCCAGGTTCTTCGTCTCAGTCTTTGTTCACCTTTCTTTCCCATGGTTTCTCAACAGATATTCATAAAAGTGAATTATGCTAATTGCATTGGTAACTGTACAGAATAACATAGTTCTAATAGCAGGGCGCAATGTAACGCAGTGTTAAAACGAACCCTATCTGCGCAACTAGAATTTAAACCTGGTTGGTGTCTGCTAGTTAGTGAAGCATTAAAGAACTATACCCAAACTGCTTAACAATAGATTGGAGATTAAAATAATATCAGATGTGTCTCATTTTAAATAATAATAAATATATGAAAAATTAAAGAATTCATTCACTTAAAATTAGCCCAAGCTTTACTCGCCCTCAAACCATCCTAGGTGTAGATGACTTTCTTCTATCTGATGAACACAATTGGAGATATATTAATACATATCCTGACACATCTGAGCTTTATATTGGCAGTGAACGGGATCAACGAGTATGAGTTGAAGGAAATGCATCCATCCATCATAAACATACTCCACACGGCTCCAGAGAGTCAATGAAGGCCTTCTGAAGCGAAGCGTTTTTGTAAAATAAAATATCCACATTTAACAAGTTATGAAGTAAAATATCTAGCTTCAACTAGACCGGCTACCGTATTTCCCGACTTTCTTCGTAACTTGAATACGGAAGGCGGTCTGGTGGAAACGTATCGTATCGCATCGCATCGCATCGCTTCACTTCAGAAAGAATTTATTAACCCTCCCAGAGCCTTGTGGAGTACGTTTATGATGGATGGATGTGGATGGAAGCACTTTCTTACTCATTAATCCTGCTCACTGCCATTATAAAGCTCGGATGAGTCAGGATATTTATTAATATTTCTCAGATTGTGTTCATCAGAAAGAAGAAAGTCATATACAACTAGGATGGCTTGAGGGTGAGTAAAGCTTAGGGTAATTTTCATTTGAAAGTGAACTAATCCTTTGAGTAAGAAATTTAATAAATGTTAAATAAATGTTCAGTGATGTCTTTGAGAGAGTTTTGAATTTGTATGTATATATATATATATATATATATATATATATATATATATATATATATTTATTTATTTATTTATTTATTAATATTTATTTATTTATTTATTGTTGATATGGCAACTAGTTTATTTATTTATTATGTTTTTACGCCATGTTAGCATCATGGCTATTTACATGGCAAACAAAAAGGTCAATATCATCCATAAAAAATTACATTATATAAAACATTTCAACTTAAGATAGAAAATCTAAAATACATTCAGGTGATACGTTTTGAAATATTCCAAGCAAACATGTTTCTGAATAAAAGCGTTTTCTAGCAGAATCGTACAAATTACTATACAACAGAATATGCTTAATAATCAAAGGAACTTTACATGAGAGACATAAAGGAGGAACTTCGCCTATTATATGACAAGTAGTGAATATGCTAAGTTTCATCATTCTAGCATGTGTTGATGTGCGTTACAACTAACCCTGCGTTAGGTTGTGCCCACTCTCCAGTATATGCTTTTTTGCACAAAACAAATAAAAAAATAAATGTACCTTAAATGGTAATGCATATATGGATGCATATAGTACAGTATAAATGATAATATGGGGTTACTAAGGAAAGGAGATAAATTTTGAGCAAAGTTTTAAAGATACTGTATGAGGAACAAGAACACGTTCTTTAAAGTAAATACTGTTAGATATAAAGACTTCTGTGTGACACTGCAAATAACTAAACTCAAGTAATTAAAGGGGTGTTCAAATGTCTATTAGATGTCTCTGTTAGACGTATCCAAAACTGTGTTTGCAAGACCTGAATGGCTAAACAAGATGTTTGAGACACAGAAGAAATGTTTAAATCATGTTTACACTGCAAAAAGTATAATAATATTTTTTTCCCAGTACAAATATTTAAACATTCTTGAATCAAGATACATTTACTTGAAGGATTTTTTTAAAATGTTAAATAAACATTTAAAATGGAAAACAAGTTCATTTTTTGACCCCATACAGACATATTGTCTTGTTTTAAGCATAAACAATTCATTTTGAGACCTTTTTCCACAAAACAAGATTATCTTAAGTCATTTTCCTTCTCAGATAAATGTATCTTGATTTAAAAATGTTTAGATATTTATAACGGAAAACAGCACAAAATACTAAGTAAGAAAGCCCCATCCCCCCAGTTTTCAATCTTTGGTCATGAACATAATGGGATTAATGGTGATTAAATGTACTTGAGTCAGAAAGCAGCTGCTCAGACCTTCGGTTTCTGTCCGTCTCTCATGTGCAGCTGTTTATTTTCACAGTTCTGCTGTGACATTTTCTTTCTGTCACGTCTGTCAGCTCTCATTAGAGCGTGGATGCTGCCACTGTGCTGGCGTCTGCTAGCGGCCCACTGTAAACCGATCACGCTCACGGCCTGAAACCAACAACGATCCAGTGATGCATGTCTTTTATCACTCTCGGCTGCTCAATGCTTCATTTATGTGTGCACATGCATGCAGCGAGATGCCGAGCGCTCGGATTGCACAGTTTACATAACACTCATGTTCCCTTTCACATGGCACACAGTTCACACGTGACAAACTGCACAGCTCATGCAGGTCGGCCATGTTCATTGATGATCATGTACATTCAGGTTAAAACTTTCTAAGAGGCCTGCAACTTTTCCTAAAAAAAATGTATTCACACTTACAACACATTACAATAGCCTCTGAAAGAACTTTTCATGAATGATTGATAACTTGCAGTGTTGAGCATGCATTTTTAATATATACATTTTTCAACTGTAGTCTTTTAAAAAGGCATCTGAAATAATAAACTAAGTGCAATGTAGTGTTGTCAAACATATTGATTTTTCGATACATATCGATACTTAAATACCTGAAAAGCTTCCAATACTCATTTTCCGCAGAATAGACATGATAGCTGTGCTTTCTTACTCTCTCTCATCTCTCCGACAGTGAGATGAAACACAAACCCGCCTCCCCTCACTCACTAGTTTTATGAATTTTGGTGTTACAGGGCTTGAATTTCGGCATGGGTTTGCGCGTAATGGACATAATATTTTATGCAAATATTTTACTAATTTCCACAGATTTTGTGCTTAAAGTCATTCCCAAAGTGCACGCACATAAAAGCCTCTCAGTATTGAGGGTTTTTTTTTTTCACTGCCTATTGCGCTTAAACAGTCAAATACATACAAATAATGTCAAAACACCAGTCTCGGTGAGTATTCATACAAACACAGTCATGTTTTAAGTGAACGTAAACAATTGAGAAAGAAAACGCACGTGTAACAGTATAATAGATTCATGCGTCAGCCTTAAAGTCACAGCAGCCTAATATACCTGCTGCCAAATTATGAGATAAAATTATCAGTTTTCCCCCATGTTATCGATGTCAAAATTGTGGCCAGTGAAAAGGCTGAGTGCCTAAAATCTTTGGAAAACCACTAGCTACAGTGGTTGGTGAACAAAAAAAGCTAATGTCAAGCCCTGATCATAACTATTAAAGGTGCCCTAGAATTAAAAATTGAATTTACCTTGGCATAGTTGAATAACAAGAGTTCAGTACATTGAAATGACATACAGTGAGTCTCAAACTCCATTGTTTCCTCCTCCTTATATAAATCTCATTTGTTTAAAAGACCTCAGAAGAACAGGCGAATTTCAACATAACACCGACTGTTACGTAACAGTCGGGAACATTAATATGTACGCCCCCAATATTTGCATATGCCAGCTCATGTTCAAGGCATTACACAAGGGCAGGACGTCTGGATGTGCACAGCTGAATCATCAGACTAGGTAAGCAAGCAAGGACAATAGTGAAAAATGGCAGATGGAGCAATAATAACTGACATGATCCATGATAACATGATATTTTTAGTGATATTTGTAAATTGTCTTTCTAAATGTTTCGTTAACATGTTGCTAATGTACTGTTAAATGTGGTTAAAGTTGCCATTGTTTCTTACTGTATTCACAGAGACAAGAGCCGTCACTATTTTCATTTTTAAACACTTGCAGTCTGTATAATTCATAAATACAACTTCATTCTTTATAAATCTCTCCAACAGTGTGTAATGTTAGCTTTAGCCACGGAGCACTATCAAACTCATTTACAATGAAATGTAAACATCCAACCCGATCTCACGGCAATTCGTACGTATTTTACGAGGTGGCTAAATCGTATGAATTCATACGACCTCACTCGTACTAATTCATACGTTTTTTGCTAAATCGTATGTATTTTACGAGTTGACAAATTCGTATGAATTCATACGAATGACCTACCCCAAACCCCGCCCCTAAACCTAACCATCACTGGGGTTTAGACAAATCGTACGAATTCGCACGAGTGAGGTCGTATGAATTTATACGAAATAGCCACCTCGTAGAATAAGTACGAACTGGTCGTGAGATAGCGTTGAACATCCAAATAAATACCATACTTACGCGATTAGACATGCTGCATGACGAACACTTTGTAAAGATGCATTTTGAGGGTTATATTAGCTGTGTGAACATTGTTTATGCTGTTTAAGGTGAGGTTGGGGGCGGGGAGCACGAGAATTTAAAGGGGCCGCAGCCTGAATCGGCGCATATTTAATGATACCCCAAAATAGGCAGTTAAAAAAAAAAAATGAATAAAAAAAAATCTATTGGGTATTTTGAGCTGAAACTTCACAGACACATTCAGAGGACACCTTAGACTTATATTACATCTTTTGAAAACACGTTCTACGGCACCTTTAAAGGCATATGTTCCAATTAAACATGGCAGCTGTAATTTCATGTTTATTCGCATTTGACAGTAAAAGCTCAAAGTGTAGCTGAACTGTGGATGCTAGAAAACAGGTCTGAATGTCTGTTAATATAATACATCTGGCAGAAGCGTATGAATAATAAACAGTTGTTGAACACTGCAAACACACAATACAGCAGTGAAGAGCAGTGCCATGCTTTATTGAGATTAAATAACAGTTCTTACTTCGTTTTACTTGCGGTTCATAACCATAAACGCTTCAGGTTTGGGATATAAAGGATCTGCTTTGCTTGTTGGCGCTTGAATGGTTGAAAGGTTTACAGAAGAAATGTAATTTGGGAATGGGAAACATGATGTAAAGCAGGTGCTTATGATTTCATATTCATAAACAAGCAATATTTCTTCAGTCTAAATTCTCCAGTGGAGCTTCCTGTAAAGATTGTATTACAGCACTAAACACATTTGCTCATTACATCTTTAATGTTCTGTGAAGCCTGTATATATAATGCATTATACCCATATTTATAATGTATTATAATCAGATCTTGTTATAAATTATTGTAACCACAGATACTAGATTTTTACTTTTTCTTAAGAAGTATTGTTTGCACATGCAAAACTCGCTGGCATGGCTAAGGTTGTTATATTTTCTTAATGCATCTATTTTTTGCATATTTAAAGCCTGACTGTAAACCAAACACTAACATTAAGCTACCGATTATAAGTCCGAGTACTGTGCACGAGACTGACCACCTATCGCTTCCACAGCGATCTGGAATGAGAATCAGACGGAGGTGCATTGCTTTTACAGATAACCAGACTCTTGTGTCCTGTCTTCGGCAGCGAGCTATAACTCAAAGCAGCGATGACCTGACAAGCCCTGTATCCCGCCTGTGGAAGCACATCGGCTGTGACAGGCCGCACCTGTGGGATTCTGCTCCGGAAAAGGCTCATAAAAGACGGGCCACGTGTGGCAGTGTCGCCAGGGAACCGCAGCCAGATTTCACATACGCGAGTCTGTTTGACTCGTCTCTACCTGACGGAGAGCGCCGAGGGTCACAGCGGGGTCACAGCGAGCACACAGACTGCTGTATGGGGAACAGGTACTTTAAAGGGATAGTTCACCCAAAAATGAAAATTATCCCATGATTTACTCACCCTCAAGCAATCCTATGGCTATCTTCTTTCAGACGAACACAATAAGAGATATATTTTAAAAATATCCTTAGTCCTCCAAGGTTTATAATGGCTGTAAATGGGGGACTGCTTTTTAAGTAAAAAATAATCCATCCATCCATAAAAAAAAGTAATCCATATGACTCCAGTGGGTTAATAAAGGCCTTCTGAAGCAAAGGATACATTTTTGTAAGAAAAATATCCATATTTAACACATTATAAATTCTAATAACTAGCTTCTGGTGGACGACCTTACGCAGAAGAGTATCCTTTGACCTGATGCACAATGTAATGGCGAACGTGGAGGAACAGAGGATAGAGCAAAACAAATCACCGGTCACAGATTATAAGTCTAAAACGATCATTTTAAAAGAGAAATTTCAGAGGATTTTGATATAAGAGAGGAGGAACTTAAATTTGATGCACAGCCCTATTTGTTTGAACCGTGAGAGGCGTCTAAGCTTACAATACTCCTAACATCCTGAGTCATACATACAGCAGATTACTCAGTTGACTTGCGCATTCTGCGTATGATCGTCCGCCGGAAGCAAGTTATTACAATTTATTGGAGTACCTTGGAGGACTAAGGATATTTTTAAATATATCTCTGATTGTGTTCATCTTTTCAGAAAGTCATATACACCTAGGATGGTAATAATTTTCATTTTTGGGTGAACTATCCCTTTAATGCTTGAAAAGGTGGACTGAAAAAAAAAAAAAAAAAAAAGATTTCAGTGCCACAATTGGGAAAAAAAAATTGCTTGCAGCAGCTTTAATGAAACAATAAGCCACAAGAGGCTTGTTACAGTGATTTTACTACAAAGAGTAAAGGGTGGTGTTGGCCTAGAATTAAATTTAGCCAAAGTAAAATCATGCGGCCAGTAACTTACTAAAAACTACTTCTATACAATGTGCTAAAATTCACCAATGCTCCATATATATTACATTTGTAAAAATAATAATAATAATAATAATAATAATAATAATAATAATAATACATTGGTGTCTTGCATTATGGTTGTTTACTACTGTATATAAAAGTGATAAGGCTCAGGCATCATCATCATTATTATTATAAGTGCTAATAATAATAATAATAACTATAATAGAACAAATAATATTTATTATAAACTAAGAACCGCGGCTGCAATGTGTTAATTGCCACAGCTGTAACTCATATTAAGTTAATATATGAAGTAACTTTGATCTAGGCACATTGTGTGAAAGAAACCATGTTAAATATTATGCTGTAAATGAAAAGGTTTTCAGCTTTACAAAGCTGTCATAATCAATGGCAAGTCTCCAAGAACTTGGGTCTATATTATAAAAATGTCCCATCTTAAATCTTAAATGAAGATCTGACAAGCTAAACAGAACATATAGATGTTAACAGATAGGACAGGATACCATCAAAGATGTTTCTGTAATGGCCCCTGAAGTGGAGGAACGTTAACTCAGTAAGCAGACGTGAGCGAGTGTGTGAATAATAAAATGAAATAAAAAGCAGGCTGTCAGATCGCTTCAGCTCCCATAAATCTCTGTCCATCTCCTGTGAGAAAAGCTCTGGGATTTCACATGGCCGAATTTACGAGGATCTACACATCAATACGTCGAGCTTATGGCGAACACCTTGAAATATCATAGAGGATTTTACCGTGGGACATTTATAAGGTGCTGACAGAAAAATGTGCACACATTAAAGGCTTTTGGGATGGGACATCAGTATTATCTGTTTAAACGCAACAGGTCAATACATGAAGACATCAAATTGGATTAAACTAAAGCAGAGCTGATGACAGATGAGTTAACAGGCCTGCATGAAAGTCAAACCTCACCAGTATGGACTAATGCTGTGTTCACAATGGAATACTAACAGTATACTGCCTATTTAAAAAAAAAAGATAAGAAAAAAAATACAATTAAAATAAATTAATTAAAGCTGCAAGCAGCGATGAAAGGGCCCTCGCACCCAGGCTCAACGCGACCCGTTGACCTTAGGAAAACAGTGAACAGTGGGCATCATGCATGTAAGCGAATGAATACAGGAGAATTATGCGAAAGTCATTTCGAAATGCCACACTTCCTGCTGTCAACAGATGGCGCTTTGACCGTAACTGAATATTGCTATGTTGATGTCTTCAGGCCAGGACTTTTATTGAACATGTGAAGTTTGGAGCAGATTGGACATTGTACGCCTGAGTTACAACAACTTCCTGTTTCTTTAGTGGTGTTAATCGCATAAATTAGCACTCAGCCAAGTGCTGTATGATTTAACGTGTTTCTAGCATGTTTGGTACTTCGTGGCATAATGAAATGTGAATCTGGTAGTGAATTACAGTGTAAAGCATGCCATTTCCTGTTGCCAGCAGGTGGCGCTATAGCTAACTGAATATTGTCATAGAGATGTCTTTAGGCCAGGACTCTTATCACACATGTGAAGTTTGGAGCAGATCAGACATAGTATGCCTCAGCTACAACAGCTTCATCGTTCATGGCGAAACATCAGACTTTGTCAGGCTGCCACGGACAGCAAAAACTCAAGATCTTTGATATTTATCACTGCTAAGGTCTTAAGATTAGACTGATAAAATTTGATGTGTATCTGGTTAAATCTCTATGAGGAGTTAATCACAGTTTAAAACATGTCATTTCCTGTTGACTGCAGGTGGCACTATGACTGTAACTGAATATTGTCATATAGATGTCTTCAGGTCAGGACTCTAATGAAACGTGAAGTTTGGGGCAGATCAGACATTGTATGACCGGGTTACAACAACTTCCTGTTTCATGGCGAAACATCGAACTTTGCCAGGCCGCCACGAACACACCCTTCAGCGAAAACTCTAGATCTTCGCAATTTAACATCTCAAAGGCCTTTCGATTAGACTGACCAAATATGATGTTGATTTGATTAAAGCTCTAGGAGGAGTTCGTTAAAGTACAACATGTAGAAATGGCAAAAACTGCCAAAATTTTGTAGAGAAAATTCAAAATATCTGACTTCCTGTTGGGTTTACAAACTTTGCACCCAGTGTAGGTATTGGGCTGTTACATCTGTATACCGAATTTCATAACTGTACGTGAAACGTAGCACGAAGGGAGCTTAATTGAAATTTTGTAGGTGGTGCTATCGAGCCATTTTGCCAAACCTGATTCAGAAACCCATATCAGATGTAAATTTTCACCACTTCTGACGCGTGTGCAAAGTTTAATGAGTTTTTGAGAATGTTTAGGCCCTCAAAAATGCGATTCATTTTGGAGAAGAAGAAGAATTGGCTGAGCAATTCCAATAGGGTCCTCACACCATCGGTTAAATAAATGGATTCATAGTGCATAGATTCATTTTCAGTTCATAAGCAATTTTTAAATTTTAGCCAATCTTCTAAAAAGGCATGTAAAAATAATTAGAGACATCTTTAGCCAAAAATAGCTAGTTTAATCAATCAATCAACCAATCAATCAATCAATCAATCAATCAATCAATCAATCAATCAATCAATCAATCAATCAATCAATCAATCAATCAATCAATCAATCAATCAATCAATCAATCAATCAATCAGTCAATCAGTCAATCAATCAATCAAGATTAAAAATAGGAGTAAACTGACTGCAGTTTTGACAAATACAAATGATTTCCTTAAAAGCAATACCATAGTATATTTCAATGTATACTGAATGTACAAATATACTGTATGTATTTTAGCATTTTGGGCCAACTGACAAACGCACTCAACAATTATTTAAAGTCATATAGTATAAGACTGATTTTGTTCCAAGATTTTAAATCAAAGTATCAAGAAATTGACCAATGCAATAAATGCAAAAAAACAAACAAACAAACAAACAAAAACACAATACATTTTAAAATAGCAGTATGATTCATTGTTGTCACAGGCCTTGTCACATTGCATGTTGAGTGGCGTTCTCATCTTCTGGGTCATTTGTCGCATTGCAAATGGAAGTAGAGTATTGCATGCTGGGATGCATTGCTAGACATGACATGCGGTGCTACTTATTATTTAGCAACATCAAATGATATGCTCATAAGTATATAGAATACAATACATACTGCATACTAGTTTCTTTCAAAAACTGCTGTATGCAACAAGCCATTCTGAACAAAAAAAAGCAGTCTGTGCACTGCGGTGGCACAAATCAAGGTTAAGAGAAGCTGACAATCCTTAGATAGGCAAACCGTTTCCAATTGGCCATGTGATTAGAGCAGTTTTCTCGTGAACATAACAGCTGCGATCCCCCAGAGGGCATTACGATCAAACACAAGCCAACATGACTGAGTTTAAACTCTTAACACGCTCACACTGAGCTCTGAAGCCTCGAACCCTCGCTGACCTGCGGCGGGAGACTGACCCTTCAGGACACGACAGTAAGCTGCAGTCTGCTCATTCATAACTGTCAGCGGGAACATGAGCCACGCTTGGAGAAATGCACTTCAGCACACGTGCATTTTAGAAACAATATGACTGGTGTTTATTTGATACCTATGCTTGGTAAACCTCAAAGTCAATGTGTCTCACTCGAGGAACTGCTGGAAAATGAGGTCATGTGCTCGTGTGGTTTATGTATGTTGTGGTCTTCTAAGAAGCTATAGAGTCTTTTCGAGTCGATGCAGCACAACGTGTGACGCCCACCTGAAACTGGCATCTTCAAACTGTCTATCTTGCTAACAAAAAAAACAAACAAAAAAAAGTATTCTGGTACTACTATTTTTTGGGCATGTACTATGGGAATTCTATGATGATCTATTAAGTTTCATGAAGTTTCTCTCTCTCTCTCATATATAAGAAAAGGTCTATCTATCTATCTAGAGTGACTTTAATAAAGTAGTCTATCATAAAATAAGAAAGACAAAATTATTAAGGGTTCTTCTTAATTTCTTGTTGACAAACAATAAAAAAAAAATCATGGTATGTTTTTTAGACATGGTAATACCATGATTTAGTTCTTAAAAGTATAAAAAAATAAATAAATAAAGGTTCACATCACAGAAAAAATTTTATTTCAAGATTTTTAACCTAAAAAATTAAATGAAATCCTCTAAATCCAAATAAAAATTAATACAAAAGCAAGATATTACACTTGAAAAAATAAAGTATTACAACATCATGGATGATGGGACATTCCTGATGAAGACAGACAAAAAATTATTAAACATCAGAATCCAACTTCTACAGATCATCATCATCAAAAAGGGAAAAAAAAGAGGAAATTATTATGGAACATTTGTTATAACGGACTTAAAAAAAAAACAAAAAAAAACTTGCATTGCTAGAGTTTACAAGAACACCAACAAAACAAAACACATCCAATCCAGATTCTTGCCAGTCCACAGCGTTTCCTGTCTAAACGAACCTGTAAACACACAGACACATGTGAGCCTGATCACAGATCAGATGATGGAAGACACACGCTGACAGAGACGACTCCTACAGCTCACCCCTGCCGTATCCCTCCAAACTTCCTCCCTCACGTTCACCTCAGCAGGCCAGGAAAGTCATCCCGTTCCTGCGGTAGGCACTCTGTCGGAGAACAGCAGAGAAAAGGAAATCTGTTATGAATTAGCGCTCGAGTTCCACAGAGGCAGAAGGCCGGCTCTTGTTTTCCGGTTTCGTAGACGACACAGGCTGGAATGTGCAGACTTTTTTTTCTCTTTAATGTTTTATCGAAGTATTTCTGGTTCTGTGGGTTACGAGACACCGTCCTCATCTATTAGAAATGCAGATACAAAACAAATGTGGTTAACAAGTGGTTTATGAATCTATTTGGGGAAACGCCATTCAGATTTGTTGAAGGCTTGACTTTAAAAATGTCACAGGGGTGTAATTGTGAGGGTCCACAGAGCTGCAAAGTAGTTGTTATATGGTTCACATATTTTATTTCTGAACTGTATAACAACTAGGTTGCAAATATGTTTTATGATTCAAATATTTTTGCCTGAATAATGTTTAAAAGACACTGAAATATATACATATAATCATCATGTAGAAATCATACACACTACCATTCAAAAGTTTTTCAAAAGTCTCTTATGTTCACCAAGGCTGCATTTATTTAAATCAAAATATCTATCTATCTATCTATCTATCTATCTATCTATCTATCTATCTATCTATCTATCTATCTATCTATCTATCTATCTATCTATCTATCTATCTATCTATCTATCTATCTATCTATCTATCTATCTATCTATCTATCTATCTATCTATCTATCTATCTATCTATCTATCTATCTATCTATCTATCTATCTATCTATATATCTATCTAAACAGCTGTGCTGCTTCATATTTTTGTGGAAAAAGTAATACAGTTGTGTTCTATCAGTGATACCTACCTTTTGACTCTCCTTGCTACAGTTTTGGAGTTATGAGTCTTTACTTTTGTGTGTCACTCAGGGAAAAAAAGAAAAAAAGAAAAAAATCTATGATCTATGATTATTATTGTTGCCTCTAGTAATTATGTGTCTGATTTTTAATTTCTCACCTATTTTGGATTCATTTTAAGCCAGCCATATAGTCATTTTTAATCAGTAGTTGGGATAAATACAATGACCCAGCAGGTTGGGCAAACATTTAACCTAACCACTGTGTTAAAACAACCCAATTGCTGGGTTTGTCCATTTTCAACCCAACTTTGGTTGTATTTAACCAAACATTTTTTAGAGTGTAGATACTTAAACTATATTGTCTGGGTTAATTTGAATTGCATTACTAAAAAGAGACTAAAATACAATTTTCATTGACTAAAACTAGACTAAATTTCATCAGTTTTCGTCGACTAAAACTAGATGAAAATAGTCATGGATAATTCTGACTAAAATAAGACTAAAATGCTCAGACTTTTAGTCGACTGAAACTTGACTAGACTAAAAAGAGTATGAACGTGACTAAAACTAATAAAAACTAAAATGACCGCTTGACACAAAGACTAGACTAAAACTCAAATTAAAACAGGCCGCCAAAAACAACACTAGGTGCATCTCTATTAAAAATGTATATTTTTTTGAAACATTAATTTTCTTCGGTTAACCACTAATCATTTTAAGAGCCATTCAATCAAAACTTTTTGTTAAAAACGGTATGAACCAACATGAATGTCATGTTCTCAGTTAGCTGTGTAAACTTCATATTAAGCGTTTAATGTTTAACATCATCTGTCATTTGAGTTACCATAAGCACTTGGTTGGATGGTAACAAGTGGTCACACACAAACATCATTTTAATTATTTAAGGACATGTTTCTGCCAAAAGAGATCTGTATTTTATGAACAAAACCATCAGGTCACCACAATCCCCGGGTGAAAGGCGGATACAGTCATAGTCAACATATAAAAATAACAAGTGTCTTTATGAAAAGAACACGGCAAACTCCTCTGACAGTCTGTTATAGCACTATTAATTATGATTATTCAACCACAGGGAGGAAAACAAGAGAAACCATTGGAAGAACTCTAGCAGGACAATACAGTACATACAGCTGCATTGTGGGTAAAAAAGGAAGAAGCCAATAGAGTCCAAACCCACTCTGGGTGGTAGATTGTTATATATGTCATTTAATTTCCTCGTCATAAAAGAAATGGAGAATTCAAACCAGATGTGTGCTGTTTGGCCTCGTCCTCCATGCGATACAATTTGTTTTTTGATGCGTGTGTTTTTGCATTTGTATTATGGCGAACTCTCTTCATTTGTCTGGCATTTTAACGGGACACAAAAGCGAAATGGAGACAGGTCCCAGACGGTACAGGAAAACAGACTACTCAAACTAGATACAGGCCAAGAAACATGAACTGACTGGAAAAAAAAAAAACACAACAGAATAAGGCAAAAAAGAAAGGATATTGTGAAAGCTCTCATTCCACATTGGACAACCTGGAACTTATAAAGCGACATTCCCGCATATCAAAGCTCAAAGGTCGAGGCTTGATTTGCTTGCGACTTCTGTTTCTTTGGGTCATTATCTCGGAGTCAAATTATAGGATCAGCACACTGGAAAGCAGATTGCTAATCAGGAAGAACAAGGAACAGGGAAACATGCGATCCTCTGGTCCAGAACCGACTGTAACAGGAACGCTTTTGCATTTACACCTGTATCTGTTACACTGGATGTGGGGAAAACTGCATGACATAAATGAACAAGCAGCATTTAAAGGTTTAGTTCACCCAAAAAATGACATTCTGTCATTAAGTACTCACCCTCATGTCGTTCCAAACCAGAAAACCTTTGTTCATCTTCAGAAAACAAATTAAGATATTTCGGATGAAATCTGAGGTTTTTCTATCTCCCATAGAAAGCAACGAAATTACCACATTCAAGGTCCAGAAAAGTAGTAAAGACATCGCTAAAATAGTCAACGTGCTACAGTGGTTCATCCTTAATGTTATGAAGCGACAAGTGCATACTTTCTGTGCACAAAACAAACAAACAAAAAAACCCCCAAAAAACAGCATTCGGATGTAAACACGGAAGCGCTGCACTGCGTAGGAGACTGACAGGGTAGAAAATAAATTGTTGAATATATTGAATATATGTATACATGTTAAATAAATTGAATTGTTGAAGTTGTTATTTTTGTTTGTTTTTGCACACAAAAAGTATTCTTGTCTCTTCATAAAATTAAGGTTGAACCACTGCAGTCACAATGACTATTTTAACGATGTCTTTACTACTTCTCTGGACCTTGAATGTGGTCATTTCGATGCTTTCTATGGGAGATAAGAAACCTCTCAGATTTCATTATAGATATCTTCATTTGTGTTCCGGAGATGAATGAAGGGCTTGCGGGTTTGGAATGACATGAGGGTGAGTAATTTATGACAGAATGTAATTAATGAAATTTCATTTTTGGGTGAACTATCCCTTTAAAACTGAAAATAAAAAAAGCACATTTTAAAAAGATGCAATATAAAAGATCGAATCAAATTTAAGTGAATTCTGATCTGAATCCGTTTCACTCAGCTTGACAGATTGAGCATGAATGGCTCTTTATTAAAAGCTGGATTTTTCAAGCACAGCAAATTCTCAGTTACATTCGGCCTTGCGCAACATTGCAGGCTTATTTTCCAACATAAAAATACACATCCTCAAGGAAGCTGACCAAGTGGGGTTCCCTAAAGATCCTGAAAAATAAATAGCCATGAAATCCACCCTGATATATGTATATAATGTGCATGTTCAAGGGGAAGCAATTGAGATATATCTCAGGGAAGAGTTCCTTCCTGTATGGAATATATTTTCAATCTGACTGCTGCACATGAGACCTGTCGCAGCGTCTCAACCCTTGTCCTCCCCTCTGCTAATTATTTATACTTTGCGA